>NW_020653770.1:3473317-3485555 GCF_003589595.1 Hyposmocoma kahamanoa
AACTCGAGAACATACAATCGTGTGCTCGATTCCAAGGCGATGACTATTTCTTTTGAAAGTAATAAGGTATTATGTCTTAGCACAATTCTTCTAATAATTGCCAACTTAGGGTCGTATTCTAGAACTCTATTCAATGCTCAAGTCAGGATTGCACTGGAAACACAAGCACTGGAAATACGACCCTAATGACAGGGACTTGAGTATGATACCAAGTGCTTTAAACCATACTCAAATCCTGACTTGAGCATTGAGTAGAGTTCTAGAACACGACCCTTCGTCTGTAATCGCTTATAAACTCTAAGTAGGATTTATACTTATACTTAATTGCGCCGGCGACGACGGTTCCCTCTACGCCCTAAGCATTCTTCACTCAGTGTCTCGTTCAATAAAAGCACTCTTGCAGCCATTTCAATCAAATTTTTAACAAAATTCTCACTTTCGAAAATCAAAAGGTAGCACTTTTAGTTTCGTCATTTTGCGGTTAAAATACGAAGAATTATGTGTCAAAATCAAATTTTCGTTCGGACATATTTCATAAAAAAGTGAGGTTTCTAAAAACTAAACGTTAAAAAAATTTTCGTTCGAGGTATTTCAACACGAACCTATATTTTATAAAGTGTGAGGTGGGGAACGGGATCCGCGCCCTGAAAATTAATATGAATATAAAGAAAAATTTGGCACAGGTACGACGTCGACAAGCGCCCATTGGCGACTGACGGGGCAGTGGGCGGCACGGCGTGTCGCTAAACCCCTGGGCAATTTTCAAATTTTGGGATAAATGTGAGTCTAATAACTATAGGGCTTCAGTTGAAAACTAAAATATAGCAGTTTCTCTGTAGTAGGTATTTTATATGATCGAGTAAAGTACATCCTATCGTGTAACAGATTAGCACATTCTTTGGACAATATCCTTAGGTGTATCGTATATTTTTTGTAAGATCGTATTCATAGTAAATACCTAAATAATTTCATCTAGCAAAACAGTTTATCCCGCTTCTCTTCCGGTTACTCGCCTAAAGATAAGCCTATGTTCCACAACCATTTAAACGTCTACGGACTTACATTATTTTTATTATAAAAATAATAATTTCAGTAGTCATTTTACGTTTGCCGGGTCATTGGATTTGGACGATCCGTTAGTAAGTAATATTAGCGTACTAAATTTAATTAAGTCTTTGCTTTGATTGTTCTCGCATTCCGAGAATGAAAGATATTTCTAGGTACGAAATTATTTTTGCTTGAAAATATAATTTAAATAACATCCGAATGAATATGTAATTAAAATCACTCTTTGAGTATGAAATTACGAATTATAAAAGTTTAAAAGCGTCTAAGTTACTTCTTACAATGAGGATCAATCAAGCCTTTTGAAAAACCAATAAAGAAAATACAAGATTTTTGATTCGCTAAAAACGGTGAGGTCAGTTGGTACTGTTAGAAAAGAAAAAAAATGTCCAGTGTTTGCCCAAACTATGTATACACCTCTGTATACATAGTTTGGGCAAACACTGGACATACAAGTATTAAAAAAAAAAAAATTATATAGGAAAATGACGGGACGAGCAAGTCGTGCACCTGATGGTAAGCTACACGCCTGGCCATAACAGTGGCAATGCCACTCATCTCTATAAATCTTAAGACCACTGCCACTGCGCCTGTCGCCCTGAGACATACATAAGTTGACAAGTCCCATGTACCTGTAATTTCACCAGACCCTTACTCGTCTAAACCGGAACACAGTAATGCTGACATTACTGCTAGGCGGCAGAAGTAGGTAAGGTGGCAGTACTACCCTGGATGAACCTTTCACAAGGAGCTCTACTGCTACTAGTCGGGTGAGCTAATAATCGGGTTCGATCGAGAAAATGTCCGTAAACAATAGCCAAAATCAGCGAAACACAGAACAGAAACTAAATAAAAAATCTCTATGACGTTGACGTGTCGACCGCGTCATTATGTGACATTTAAGTAGGGTTTCATAGCTTGGAACATAGTTTTTTAGCCATTTATGATAGTCTTCCTTCCAAATTTCAAGGAAATTTCAAGTTTCTGTTATCTATTTTTACAATTTTTAAACATTTAAAAAAATAAGTGGAACTCCCACGACTGACTTAACATTGGCAAAATTATTCAAGAGAAGCCAGAAACTTAAAAATAGAATAGAATAGTCTTTTAGCCAACCATTTTAGATATTGTAATAATAATGGACTCGTAATTGAATAAGTTATAAAAGAAATGGGTATCATCGAGAATGTAACCAGAAATAGAAACGAAATAAGGACTATCCATCCCGGGCAACTTATCAAGGAAATGGGCCTTACATCACTTTTAAATATCAACTCTCATTTGCGCTGAAATCACAAATTAGAAAACTGAAATAGTACAGCGCCAACAACTGACCTGTGTGTATGTCTCCGTATATTCCAAAAATATTCTGTATTTATAGTAATAAAGATCACATTTCATCGGAAATTAAATATTAAATATGTAATTTCGCAATTTTCGTCCATTATAGCTAAGCTCAAGTTAAACTGGTCGATTTGAAGTGAAACAATTGACGACACCTGTCAATTGTTTCGAATTCGGGCTGGCCAATCGGAGCGCAGTTGTCATTAGTAATGATTTGTCAGAATAGTATTGAAACAAATTAAATGACATTTCGTTTCTGTTTATAGATATGATTATATACTCGATGTTGGATATATATACAATATATAGTGGATAATCCTAATAGTTGGATTATTACCATTTAATAAAGCATAGACAGTGTCTTAGATAATTATTGTGTTGCCAGTCATTTATATGTTCGAACGACAATTTTGAGTGGTAGAAGTAATTTAAATTCATTTTTTTTATATATTCACCGTTATTTTTTATTGAATAATATGTGATAGGACTTGAGGTTACATGATCTGGCAAAGTGGTACGGAAGAGAATACCGATCGGTTTTTCAGTACACGGATTTTTTAACTGAAGCTTTCTTCATAGAGGTTACAAAAATCATTGTAAACGGAAATTTGTTCAGTTTCAGTTCTAAAGCGGCCAGAGTAATGATGATTAGACAGAAAGATGCATTATTTCACTAATAATAATATGACAAATGTTTAAAAAACCAATAATGATATTTTGAAATATAAGCTTGGCAAGTTCTATAGAATATTCTCATTACTGCTTGGCGGCAGAAACAGCTATGGTGGTAGTTTCTGGACAAATTCTTGCACAAAATGTTCTAGTGCTACTAAATACCAACGCTCAGGTACCTATTAGGACTATATGGACGGTGATGAACGTGTACCTGGGGGCGCTCACTCAAGGCAGTAGCACTTTTGACAACCGCATGAAGTCTGTATCAACGGGCTACTCTTGGGTCATGACTTGATTGATAAGGTCCCTGTGCGGCTTTGCTTACGTAGGTAATAGTTTTCCGTATAAAACTAAATATGGGATTGCTACAAAGTGCCAGTTCCAGTGTATTTAGATCCTCGCAGAGCTATGACTTTCTTGGATTTTGTTATACGCTATTGTTATTCCGGTTTCATAGATATCTACTTTACTGAAAATAATTTTCGGAAGATATATTTTCTTCTAAAGACTTTTTTATAAAAGCTGGGACGTCGGTAAATGAGATAGCTCGATTTAAGCTTATTGTTTCAGTACGTAGACCTCCTACGCCAGGATTTTCTTTTGTTCCTTATGCCGTGAAAAGAATAATAAGGTATAAATAAGGAGTAAAGTTTTGTTATGTTTATTTCTGCGTGTTAACCCTTAATACGTTAAATTTTATATTAATAAATAAAATTCTAATTTCTAAATAGTGGTGATCCGTTTAACTCTTGCCGTTGCATGATATTTGAAATGAATATTGTAAATGATATACAGGTTGTATATTTGAAAGTGGGACATACTTACAGAGTGCGTTATATTCCTGATTCGGAACCCAAAGAAATAATAAACTAATGAACTTAAACGTTACAACATTAGTTATCGAAATCTATGCACATCACTATTATTGTTCAGACGCAGCGGCGAAATGCAAAGCATAGGGGGTGGGGACGCGGGCGCATACCTTGATCTAACGAAGACACGTAAATTATTTGTACTTCCGTTCGCCCGATCGCCGCAAAATAGATATTTATTCTAACGTCGACTTGACTGAGGTGGTGCGACTTTACGCAATAAGTGGTGGTAATATGAGGTAAGGTATTGGAATGTTCCCAAATCGGAGTTTACGCGGAGAAGGTGAACAGTGTCGAAGTGTTGCGTGACAGGATTATCTCAGCATTTTACACTGTGAGACAAAATGTGTTTGTGTTGTACAATTTAAAACAAAATTTACTATGCCGTGCTAGACTATGCATTGTGGAAAACGGTGGACATTTTGAACACTTGCTCCGTACCACGTAAGTGTAAATAAACTGTAAATAACTAAAAAATCAATCATTGTAAATAATTTATTTCACATTTTTAAATACGCCAAAAACCACAATTGTTATTAAATGATAACTAGTTACTAAATCATAAACTCTTTTTTAGTACGTAAAACATTTCGATGATAGTTCAAGTAAAAAATAATTAACATAAGCTAGAATGTAATGTGAAATCATTGTTATTGTTGCTGTCTCACTCGGCACTCGCTTGGTAGCATTCGCATTGCACTTGAAATCAAGCGCAAAGGGAATCGGTTTATTCCTATGTACACTTCAAAACACATTTGTTGATTTATTTTTGTTCTATCCCATATCCTAATTTTATTTTAGTCTATGTTAAGTTGTAACATGATTTACATAATTTTTATGACATGTATGAATATGTCTCACTTTCAAATATACAGCCTGTATGTATACGTGAGGCGTACTATAAGTTTCCGGAATGAATAAGAAAAAAATACTATAAATGGGCTGAAATGAATTTCTAGTTTCTCAAAATTTTCTCCGTTAGCGTTAATGCACTTTTTCATTCGAATAAACCAATTTTGAAAACATTTATGCCATTCCTCCATGACAATCTCTGAAACATATTTTTCATACTCTTCGACAGCCTCTTTAGATGATGAAAATCGTTGACCGCGTAACTGGTTCTTAATTTTTGGAAATAAATAAAAGTCACAAGGCCGGGACTGTACGCGGGATGGCTCATATAGTCAACGTTGTTCACCTTCAAAAATTTATTTGTCTGTCTGGCCGTGTGAGAACTGGTATTTTCGTGGTGCAAGATGATACGGCGTTTACGGTTATTTTTACGGAATTTATCAATAACTTCCGACAAACAAATGGTCGTGTATCAATCACTATTCACGGTACAACGATTCTCCAAAGCAACAGTAGCCACGTGTCCAGTTTTATTTAAAAAAGAAGCAATCATCCGCTTAGAGGCACTTTGCACGCACGCCACTTTGGTTGGTTTTGGCTCATCCCGAAATACGCGCGAATGCTGCTTTGTTTAGGGATCGTAACTATAAATCCAGGTTTCGTCACCTGTTAATATGTCCCACACCAAATTTGACGCCCCTTTGTGGAATCTGGTAAGCATGGCATTGCACCAAGCGACGCGATCCGTTTTTTGAGTCTCAGTCAAATTGTGAGGGATCCACCGAGAGCACAGCTTTCATACACCCAAATGTTTGTGTAGTATTGATTGTATTTGACTCATGTCTATGCCTAAAGATGCCCACATTTCATGGTATGTCACATGCCTGTCTATTTTGATCATACGGCGCACAGCATCGATGTTTTTGTTCTTCACAGCAGTGGACGGGCCACCATCACGACATTCGTCACTGAGATTCACACGACCGCGCATGAAATTTGCAAACCAGCTTTAAATAGTCGTCTTGCATGGTGCTTCATAATCATAAGCAGTTTGAAGCCGAGCGAAGCTCCGCTGAGCTAATGCATGGCATGATTACACTTAAATTAGAAACGAGAGGTGGTATGTCAGACCATTAGACAACCACGGCTTGACGAATGAGTATTAAAGTTTAATCAATGTGTTTTGCTTATCTATGAAATAAACATTATTTAAGTTCAAGTAGACAAACCATCTTAGCGGCAATCGTCATGTTAAATTAACCCTGTTAAACAAGCCACCGTTTTCCCTTCAAACTTTGAAACTACTTGAAAACTAATTATCGCTGTTAATTGTTTCCAGTGTGAAACTAGTCTGCAGTGTAGGAAGCATAATAAGTCATTAACAAAATTGTTATACAAGTTCTACTGTACCAAAATTGTACAGAATTTTGCTGCTTCTAAATAGTTTAATATGTATTAAATTTTTAAATAAAAAATAAAATTTCGTAGCAGTAGATCTCGTGAAAGAGTTTGTTCAGGGAAGTATCAACATACCTATTAACGCCACCAAATAACGCAAACACTCACACTAGTGAGACCCTGTGTCACGGGAGCCATGGAAACACACATAGACAACCAACAAGACGCTCACCTGTTGGTAAATGACACGCCTGTCCATGCCAGTTACAGTACCACTCAGTGCTTTAAATTATAAAGATCTGAGGGGCACAGCCATTGTGCCCGTCACCATAACACATGATTTGACAAGTCCATTTTCGATACACGAACGTACATTTTGTAGGATAAGGACATTGCGCCATTGACCGGTTTTCGGGTCAATGTAACAGAAATGCTTGAATTACGAAATGCGCTTTAGTTCTAACATTCACTCGCCAGCCATCGCTCCTCCCATCTGTCAGTCTATCAGTTCACCAGCACTCTTACCGTTCCAAACCGGAATGCAGTAACGCTCACACTACTGCTTGGCAGCAGTACCCCTCTCGACGAACTCTTTCACAAGGAGCTCTTCTGCTACTAAACTCCTCTCACCTTTGCGTGGTAGCCCAGTGTGGCGACCGTTCGGCCACGTAGAGTCAGTCAGTCATAATTACAGGCACATGGGACTTATCAACTTATGTCTCGTGGTGACGGTAAAGTTAGTAAAGTAATGTAAAGTTATTCATCCCATCACTTGATATTCTAAACAAAGTATCCCGCATTAGCGGGAGCAGCAGCTCTTATCAGACAAGTTTTAAAGCCATCGTATTATAAGACCAAGTAGGACAACTCCTGCGTGTTCTGCGCGTAAATGCCTACACTTCTCTCAGAGCGCAGGGTTGTCACATTATTATTTTAGTTGTACATACAGGTTGTAAACATAATTGGAAAAAAATATTGTGCTATATTGATATAACCTTTGTTAAAATGCTGTAGCTGTACGGTTTCTTCACCTTTGAATGATAAGAGTCTGAAAGAATGTAGGAGTTAGCTAGGACTTACCTCGTGGAGGCACCTGCACATCCAGCTAATGAGTATAACTAATGTCCAAGGTTTTCTTATAAATGTTTACACTTTCTTTATTGCGTAGATAAGTTTAAGCGGATTCTAATGTTGTTTAATGAGTTTGTATAGTTAATTTTAATTAACACTCGCGTACACCGTGCACTTCAAGTTTTTGAACTCGGACAACTGTTTTTGAGGTAGCGAGGAGCGGATGAGAGGGAGGATAGTGTTGCCAGAATATAATGTTACATGCGTTCCAGTTGCGTTTTGTGTGCGATGAGAAAAATACTTAAAATAAATGTTAGTAATTAATAAATGTAACGAATAAATATAAAGGAAACTGAAAATGAGACATAACGGCGCAGCCAACTGCTAAAATGATAACTGATAGATGGAAGGTGCTATGGCTTGCGAGTGAGTTCTAGAACTAAAGTGCATTTCGTAATTTATGCATTTCTGTTGACCTAAAAGCCTGTCAATGGCATAATGTGCTTATCCTACAAACTGTACGCTGACCAATTCTGAATTTGAGACACTCCTATTCAAACAACCTTAAACACAGCAATAAATACGCATACTCATCAAAATGATGACATTTTTAAACATTGAGCGACTGCTTGATTTCTAATGGCGTGCGACAACCTGGGCCATGCAATACGAATTCATCGTGAAATTATACGAATGTGTGCATCTTTACAAACTGCGCTTACATATACTGCCTTAGTGCTTATTCACCTCGTTACTAGTGTCATAATATAAGAAAAGACAAATCCCATAAGACATGATCTTATTTCACTTAATAGCTTTACCGTACACATAAAATGGTAATGTAACTCCGTAACACTATTTACTTAATACGGGTGTCATGGATTTAGGGTGAAGCCAAACGCACATAACCTTGGAACTTGTGAGTAGCAGTTTTTGAGTTGCTAAATTTACACTGCATTCGGTTCCACGTCTGACGTGCTTCTACGGGTGGAGAGAGGGATAAGGGTAAAAAGGTAAAGGATACATTATTGGCAAGTGGTAGTACTTTAAAAATTGATCTGGATATTTACCTATACTTTCATGTTAAACAATCAAAAACGTATAATTAAGGCGTGCCAATGATATAAAGGCTGTATATTTGAAAGGGAGACATATTCATACATGTCATAGTAAATCATGTTACAACTTAACACAGACTAAAATAAAATTAGGATATGGGATAGAACAAAAAAAAAACGACAAATGTGTTTTGAAGTGCACATAGGAATAAACCGATTCCCTTTACGCTTGATTTCGAGTGCAATGGGAATACTACCAAGCGAGCGCCGAGTGAGACAGCAACTTTTTAGCATATGTTAATTATTTTTTACTTGAACTATCATCGAAATGTTTTACGTAGGTACTAAAAAAGAAAAGTTTATGATTTAGTAACTAGTTATCATTTAATAAGAATTGAGGTTTTTGGCGTAGTTAAAAATGTGAAATCAAATTATTTACAATGATTGATTTTTTAGTTATTTACAGTTTATTTACACTTACGTGGTACGGAGCAAGTGTTCAAAATGTCCACCGTTTTCCACAATGCATAGTCTAGCACGGCATAGTATACTTTGTTTTAAATTGTACAACACAAACACATTTTGTCTCACAATATAAAATGCTGAGATAATCCTCTTACGCAACACTTCGACACTGTTCACCTCCTCCGCGTATCTCCACTATCACTATCACCACTTATTGCGTAAAGTCGCACCATCTCAGTCAATTATCCCATCGACATTAGAATAAATATCCATTATGCCGCGATCGGGCGAGCGGAAGTACAAATAATTTATGTGTCTTCGTTAGATCAAGGTCGCGCGTGCACTGTCTGAAGTTGCAAACAGCAATTTCGCGTATGAGCCCGCGCCCCCACCCCCGATCTGTGCTTCGTTTTTCGCCGCTGTGCCGCCACCCGCCGCTGCGTCGGAGCAATAATGGTGATGTGCATAGATTTCGATAACTAATGTTGTTCTCAAGTAGTAGTCGATAAAATAAAATAAAAAATATTTTTTGAAAAGTTTAAGTTCATTAATTTATTATTTCTTTGGGTCCACAATCAGGAATATAACGCACTCTATAAGTATGTCCCACTTTCAAATATATTTATATACATTTGCAAATTCCGCGGATGAATTATGGAAAGAAAAACATTACATAAGGAGAACATAAGGAGTTCAAATATCAAAAAATGTACGAAAGATATTAAAGAAATATAGTCAATCCAATTATGAAAAAAAAACTAAACTTCCACTTCATGAGGAAATTTTCACAGTTTTCGTGTTTTTATTTCTCTATGTAATTGCCATAATAATTGATATGCAATATAGGATTAGGGCCTTGTTTTTTTATTATACTAGAACACAAAATTTTAACTTTTTTTCAACAAGACCTCTCTATAAAAAAATTAAAATACCTTGTATTTCTCGTTAAATTTGTATTGTTTTGAGAAATGAATATCTTAAACCATTCCCTGTAAAACTGCCCACACTTTTTTAATTTTGGCATATTGAGTGGGTGTACAACCTTCCTTTTCCCTTTTTAACCGACTACAAAAAAGGAGGTGTTATTATGCCTGGCTGTATGTATGTTTTATGTATGTTCACCTATTTCTCCGTCATTTGTGGACCTGTTTTGAAACTTCTTTGTTTGAAAGGGTATGCGATGGTCCCATTGTCACCAAGACAGAATCTGATGAGCGGATCCCACGGCAATCAAAGAACATCTACAAATTTTATAGACAAGTACAGTGAAGTCACCAATTTTTCTGTCAATTATGGATCGATTTTGAAAAAAAAACAGAAATACTTTAATAGATTCTAATGCTATGCAGTAAGTTTGTAAACTTGCCTTGGCTGGCACCGATTTCAAAAATAACTAATTAGATATTGTAAATATTTCATTATCAACAATTTTTTTTGTGGCAAAGTAAAATTCAAACCGATCAGTAGCTAGCACATACCAATAATTATATTTTATTAAAATTATAGGTAGTAGGTTTGGACAATCATTGTCACGTTGTAATTGTATAAATAAATGATAAATGTAGATAGATTGACTAATAAGTAATTAATACCAATTAAGACAAAAATAAATAAAAACTATTGTTGTCATGTGATATTTTGTGGTTTTTGAAGTTAGTTGATTTTTTTTAAGGTTGTCCATCTAATGATCCATTACGTTATATGACCAACCACCCTGTGAAAACGCTTCAAAACAATTGAATAAAATATGTTCGTCTGGCACCCTAACCAAATTTCAGTTGAATGTAAACTCACGAGACAAAAACGCAAATGACAACCTAGAGAGTTACGCTCGTCTGGCCTCTCTCTTAGGGTCGTATTCTAGAACTGCACTCAATGCTCAAGTCAGGATTTGAGCAGACTTGAGTATGATTTTCAGTGCTCACTGCAATACTCAAGTCCTGACTTGAGTATTGAGTAGAGTTCTAGAATACGACCCTTAGACTACTGTATAGTGAACTGATACTGAAATTTAGAGAAGCGAACGATTAGCGCAGCTGTGAGACAAATAGTTGCTACAGAAGGCCTTATTATAAAGCCTTATAGTTCCAAATCCATTTATTATTCCGCAGACCTCTGAATCCGCAGGGATCCCTGTGCATGTTTAATTTTCATCAGAGAGATGTGGCATTACTTAGTGGAGACGGATTTAGCTACATCTTAACTATTAATCTTGGAAGTTTCTTAAGTTACTTTGTATCCACGTGTCCCAAAACTTCGAAACCCTCCTACGTAATCTGTCGTAAGCTACACGAGTAAATGTTTTTATTATTGGTACAAAGATTGAACTAACACGAAGAAAAATTCCTTAGATCTGATTGGAATCAAACCAGCGTTTATTGCCTAACAGTGGCTACCACTCTTAGCGATAGAGTCAGCTGATTCTAAGAATTTCTCTATGTGCGGGTTTAAACGGCTTTCTTGCCATCGTGCCACCTGTAAAAAACTTATGAAAGTTTCTTCACTTAGCCAGGCACCTTTACAGCTACTCTATTTTCTTTAAACCCAATATTCAAGGACGTTATCCGATACAAGGTTGTCCGATAGAGAACCAAGGTCATCGACATTTTTATGATACCTAGTGACGGGATGAACATGTCGTGCGCCTGGTGGAAGACGACACGCCTGTTCATAACAGTTGCAGTATCATTCAAAGCTTTGAATCGCAAAGATCTGAGGGGCACTGCCACTGCGCCCGTCACCCTGAGACATAAGTTGACAAGTCCTATGTGCCTGTAATTTCACCAGTGCCCTTATCCTTCAAAACTGAAACGCAATAATGATCACATTACTGCTTGGCGGCAGAAATCGGATCTCAAAGTAGATAATTATAAATATTTTATTTAAAATACCGACCTCCAAAAATTTGCTTAAACGGTTGCATTTTCACCAGCACCCATACCCTACCGGAACGCAGTAATGCTCACATTACAGGCAGTACTTCTCTGGACAAACTCATTCACAAGGAACTCTAGTGCTAATAAAATTAAATAGGTAGTAAAATATTATGATATTTAATAAATAAATATGACATGCGCTTGTATTTAAGACATGTATTGACAGACAATAATCTCAGTACAGAGTACTAAAAAACCAACTTAAAAAATCATTAACAAAAGGTGTGAAATTTGAAAAAGCGAATACACCAATTAGCTAGTCTCAAACAAAGATTCGCTATGGGTACCAGAAAGACTAAGCTAACGTTTTTAAGTTTTTATAGACCACAATGTAAAATATGAAAGCATTGACTTACAAATAAATGGACGACGGGTCTAACACAAAAACCACGAAAAAAATGTCCCAAGTCAATCTATTTAAACGTAGTGACATGTAAAGGAATATGAAAAAGCTAAAACGTTGAATTTAAATTGTAATGTCATCGCAGTACTGTCTAATTTT
>NW_020653770.1:3485565-3510294 GCF_003589595.1 Hyposmocoma kahamanoa
AAACGTTGAATTTAAATTGTAATGTCATCGCAGTACTGTCTAATTTTGCTTGCTTCGCTGTCAGTCGAACAAACGAAGACTAAAGCGTGAATAACGCTCTGTATACGATTTTAACGCCCTATAAGTTCGGACACTTTTTAGCGCGGACCCGACGTCCATTTAATTGTAAGTCAATGCATGAAAGCAATAAATACTTTGATTCTAACTTTTATATTTGACTTAATTCGGCACCGAGAACAGAACTGTAAGGAAATTCAATTTGTCAAATTAGTTCTACCAGGACATTCATAGTCCTAACAACCGGGCCAAGGTCAGCTTACCAGTCTATATCAAACACTGAACCTGAGAAAAGATTACAAGTACTAGGAAAGCTGTGTAAGAGATCTTCAAAAGTTCCCGTCCTCTCTTAAAAGTACTCGATGTCAAAGAAAGCTTGGAATGTGCAATCGAACGTAAAAGGAGTGGAAGCCATTTGAAAAAGGATAACTTGTCGACAGGAAGTATTCGACTGTGTCAGGAAAAAGTGAATTTACTGAAAAGAAAAAGCTTTCCATTGTATTAAGAACATTACATCTTATTTGTTCGTCTCGATTTTATTTTATGAAATAAACGAACGCATTGCCACAATCCGAAATATCAAATTCAAAAGCAGTCTTTTGTACAAATGGTAAGTCTTGGTTCACACGGCATTATCCTGCACGTTCACATTATAATCAATGTAAAAATCAGAATTCAAATTCTCTAAAGTGCAAAGTCTACTTTCAGCAATCACTAGTGATTACTTATATTGACATTGCCACGCCGTTTCGTTTGGGCCTAACGCCAAACTAATGTATTAGAATCTTCTACGCAACTCAAGCAGTTATAGCTACAGTGAATCCACGTCAGTGTTCAGTGCAGCACGATCTGTCAACAAATAGGAAGCATCATGCTTGGCGGAACAATAAGGCAAACCACGGCTATCTATTAAATAGCAATGCAGCTTCTTGTAGAAGGTTTCGGTCAGGGAATTACTGCCATCTGACCTATTTCTGTCGCCAAGCTGTCGGTTTTAAAGGGTGACCCTTCATTCATACTTCATTGTCCTGCATGTTTTCAATTATAAACGGATAGACAGCGGGGTGTTCACACGATATATTTTCATGCTTTTAAAAGACAGTATTCACACAGCAATCGTGACAAGAACACGTCTGTGATGGACCCACGTTTTGTCGTACATTTATATGAGCGTAAAAAACGCAAACAGCTCTGTCGCCGGAAGAACAGAAGGTATTGGGTTGACCCAATCAAAAAAAAGTTTGCAGCCGATAATAATAAATCTTTATTGTTGTTATTATACTTTGCAGCCAAACATTGTCTCCCATACTTACCTACTCGATCAGATTGTTGAACGTTCGGAACGATCCATTGTGTGGATAACCTATGTGCGTGATGACTTCGAATCCAGTCGACACGATTTCGACCACCAAGTCGAATCACCATATGTCGGCGATGGGTACTGTTGACTGGATGTAAATAGCCTGTCCACAGACGATCCGTTCTATACACGCCTTAAAGACATCTAAACAAATATATTTATACGTATATTGTAACCGTCAATAATAAAAGGCTTTCATTGCTCATTGGCACCACACCAAGCCAGAGTAAATCTGACCCGGACAAGCCGGATGTACCAGGGGGCACAGTTTAAAGGAGTGACACGCCCGGGACTGTGAAGGGGAGACCAACCAGCCTCAGCCGGTGACCAGATTACTGCTGACTATCCGCTCACGCGATGCGCTCATCCTACCGCAAAATTAGAAAAGGATTCAGTTTAAATACAAGTTTTTAAAAATAAAAATCATTATTCTGCATTGCTAAATAAATACCCTCCGTACTACAACAAAAACATCTCAAATAAAATGCAGTAATACACCGCAAATCCTGCACTTAAAAAGCACTAATGACATTTTTGGTGTACTTAGGTGAATATGATAATATTCCGTTTAAGTGGTTCTAATGTTTACCATGAAATTACTCCTTAAAGTGTAGTTTATAAACATTTATATTCAGGGTAAACTTAAAAAACGCACGGTATGTTTTTAATAAATAAACACCGACATCACCAGCCCAAACAATAACACACACGATTGTCGTGACGTATTTTTGAAGTTGTTTATTTTTTTTAAATGGCATGACCCAGGCATTAAAAACTGTATGGTTTGCTAGAGTAGTTACCGAAATAGCAATTAGTATTAGTTCTTTTACCTGTTATAACTTCGATATCCGATAAATCGGTATAAAATCATCACCGGCACCTCTAAGTGTGGTATGCTTCCAGAGACGCATGAATCGCGTGAGCAGCTATGCAGCGCGTGACAGAAAGTAGGTAGTAAGGGTAGTTAGTTAGTTATTTGAAGCAGATAGTTAGATAGTGTTGTGCGTTGATGGTGCCAACACCATGAGCCCAAGCTCCGTGGTGCCGTAGTTGTTCATCTTGGTTGAATTTCCAGTTGGGTTCTCGTCCATAGAACTAGAGTTGTTTCATTTATTTCGTCGTTATTATGTCGGTTTCCGGGATTCCGAGGAACTGTGCTTTTTATTATAACGTTATGTAACAAGTATGTATTTTATCGTTATTTTATTACTTTTTTGAGAACTTTTTGTTTTATTCTCTTCTACATGCGAGAAATTGTTGACATTAAAATTTAATATTTTCTACCGACTTTACGCTTAAATCGTAAACTAGTCGTATAACCAATAAACACCTTTATTACACTCATACATTCGGTATATGAGATACGTTAACTTTATAAGGAGGAAGCAGACGAATGATCCATTTCCTTAGCAGCAAATGATTCAGTTAATTATAGCTTGAGTGTGGTGTGACGATGCGACCTCTCTCATCGTCATTTTTATCACCTTTTTCAGGTTCCTGGCCAACTACTTTGCAATTTTGAATCGTTTTTATACTCCTTTTCTTCTTTGTCGCTTACTTTCTTCTTTCCATCGCCACTCGACTTCTCCCTCCTGCCGACTGCCTCCGTGGCCGAACGGTTACTATGCCGGACTGCCACGCAGAGGCCCCAGGTTCGATTCCCGGGCCGGGAGAAATATTTGTACGGCCTACATTTATTTCTCTCGTGAGTTTGGGTGTAATTTGTGGTTGTCTATGTGTGTGTCCATGGCACCCGCGACACAGGGTTTCCCTAGTGCGGGGCTATGTTGAGTGTGTGCGTTATTATTATTATTATTATTATTATTATTACTTCATATAAAATGCTGACCAGTTAAATCATGAAACTTAACTGCTTGTAAAGTATTAAATTCGTAATACCATTGAAAATCATGTAACCGAACTGCTTATAAAGCATAGTATTTCCAGAAATTACAGGTCCTTTTGGGGTAACTTCCTTTTACAATAACCTGTATTTAAGTACGGAGTGTTTTTATACGATTGAAGTTTAATTCACATATATGTTTAAATAATAGAATACAATAGAATAGGAAACGTTTATTTGCCAGAATATAGTAATAAATAAAAATAGGTGCAATGTATTTAACATGCAAGCAGGTGTGCAAATATTAATTGAATTAAATATTATGACCTCTAAAATTAATTGCACTTCAAATCAATATAAATTAGTATTTGTACATTCTAAATATTCTTTATTACTGTAGAAGCAATGTGTCAAAACCTTGTAACAATTTTATCTAAACACGTATCATCGTGTTCAAAAACCGCAAATTACGACCAGCATAAAGATAAACTGTTTTGTTAGAACAAATTTCTTATCTGTGAAAATGTTATTATTGCCTAATGCCTAATAATAACATCAAATTCGATTTTATTATTACATCCAAATTTCGAACATCTCTGAAAAAGAAAACAATTTGATTCGACCTCAATTCTAATAACAGTCGAGATAAAGTTTTACTCGTAATGAAACGTCAATAGCAAACAATTATGACAAATTTTACACGTTACTTGATATCGAACGATATGATAGTTGGAGCCGACTCTAGCTTGAATACGTCAGTGCGTTTTATATCAGAAATGTAACACTGACACAAATTTTTCTAACCAGCTCAAGGGACTAGTTTGGTGGAGCCCCAATTAGTAGCCCCGGGCCTAGCATGCAATTACCACCCTCACATTATTTATTCTAGGCAACATCCCAATTAGCAGATTTATATCTAATATTGTACACTGGGGGCGTCATGTACAATTTAGACATAATAATGGTGTTCTATTTAGAATTACTTAGTTTAATGTTGTGATGCAAATAATTCGTTTTTTCATTGGGTTTGTAAATTAATAATGTCGTAAAGGAGGATATGCGTATGGACGCATACTGCTATTGATGCTGGCAAGCAATAATGTGAGCCACACCTAGAGGTGCCGGTGGTGATTTTATACCGGTTTATCGGATGTCGAAGTTATAACAGGTAAAAGAACTAATACTAATTGCTATTTCGGTAGCTACTCTAGCAAACCATAAAGTTTTTAAAGCCTGGGTCTGTCATTTAAAAAAAGAAACATCTTCAAAAATACGTCACGACAATCGTGTGTGTTATTGTTTGGGCTGGTGATGTCGGTGTTTATTTATTGAAAACATACCGTAAGTTGCGTTTTTTAAGTTTACCCTGAAAATAAATGTTTATAAACTATACTTTAAAGAGTAATTTCATGGTAAACATTAGAACCACTCAAACGGAATATTATCATATTTACCCAAGTACACCAAAAATTTCATTAGTGCTTTTTAAGTGCAGGATTTGCGGTGTATTACTGCATTTTATTTGAGATGTTTTTGTTGTAGTACGGAGGGTATTTATTTAGCAATGCAGAATAATAATTTTTATTTATAAAAACTTGTATTTAAACTGAATCCTTTTCTAATTTGCGAAACCAAATAGCCGCCATTTTGCGGTAGGAGGAGCGCATCGCGTGAGCGGCTATAGAGAAAAGGTGCTGGTGAAATTATAGGCACATGAGACGTGTCAACAGAGTGATGGGTGCAGTGGCAATGCAATGTCCCTCAGATCTTTGCGATTTAAAGCTCTGAGCGGCACTGTAACTGTTATAGGCATGCATGTCGCTTACCATCAGGTGCACGACTTGTTCGTCCTGTCACTAGGTACTATGAACTCGATACGCTCAGGATTTGTCTCTTTCACCTCTCCCACTGGTCCTTAGTCTCTTGAAACGTGCCCGTTTACCATTAGCACTGTCTTTCTAATCTTTCCCTATAAGGACATCTCAAATCTAATCAAGATATGTAGGTCAAGGTTAACCTCTCTCCACGTTACCACGGATATATATAGTACAAATTTGCACTGTCATACTAATAACATCTATCCATTGACTTACAAATAAATGAACGACGGGTCTAATACAAAAACCACGAAAAAAATGTCCCAAGTCAACCTATTTAAACGTAGTGACATGTAAAGAAATATGAAAAAGCTAAAACGTTGAATATAAATTGTAACGTCATCGCAGTACTGTCTAATTTTGCTTGCTTCGCTGTCAGTCGAACAAACGAAGGCTAAAGCGTGAATGACGCTCTGTATACGATTTTAACGCCCTATAAGTTCGGACACTTTTTAGCGCGGACCCGACGTCCATATAATTGTAAATCAATGCATCTATCCATTCTACATAACCAAATCAGCATTCCCTTTTCTAGCATAGTGAATGTATCATATTTTACATCAGAACGCTGTCTTCCTACACTTTAGAAGTAACTTAACGCATACTGCACAACGCGCTCTTATTAACGGCATTCGCTAATACCCAATTAGTATACGGGGTAGTTTAGATGACTACACTATCTTGGTTAATTTAGTAGCAATAGAGGTCCTTCAGCAGAGGTCCTCAAGGAAGCATACTGGGCCCTCTATTATTCCTAACATATATTAATGATATGCCAAAAAATACTAAATATCCAGTAATATTATTTGCTGACGATAGTACAGTAATTTTTGAATGCTTGGATAATAATTACAAACACTATGAAAATGATATAAACACTACTCTTAAAAATCTTGTAGCTTGGATGGTTAATAATAATTTAAAGATAAATTTAAATAAAACAAAAGTAATGCATTTTAAGCAAAGATTGAGTATACCAGATATACATATCAAATATGACAACATTTGCCTAGAGAAAGTTGACACCACTAAATTCCTTGGAATAAGTATCGACGAAAACTTGTCATTTCAATCTCATTCTCAAAACGTTTGTGCCAAACTCTACCAGTTCTCTTACGCCTTGTTTAAATTATCAAAAACAGTGGACCGGCAAACGAATCTTAAGGCGTATCATGGTTTTGTAGGGTCGACTTTACGATATGGAATCATATTTTGGTGCAACTCTAACTACAGGAACACAATATTTAGAGCTCAAAAACGATGTGTCCGAGCAATTTGTGGATTAAAATATACGGAAAGCTGTCGTCCTTCTTTTAAGTCTCCGAGACTGTTGATTTTTTCTTATCTGTTTATTCTTGAAATCTCTAGATTAACGACGGTACAAAATCGTCATTTACGTCCTAGACCACATTTATTAAGCACAAAGTTCTGCAAAACAGCTCTTCGAGAAAGAGTGTTGTTCAACTCGCACCAGTCATATACAATAAAATTCCTGATCGTATAAAATCACTTGAAACGCATAAGTTCCAAAATGTGTTGAGCAATTTATAATAGATAAATGTTACTATGACATCAACGAATTCTTAAATGACAGTATAACTTAATCTTTTTCACCTGACAAAGCCGCTTGACTTTTGTAATTTAATTGTTGGAATGAATTAATTTGTTTATATTATATTCACTATTTTGGACATTAATAATTAATCTGACATTCTTGAATACTAACGATATTATAAACATATGTAATACTTTAAATATATTTTCTTTTTTTTTATTTTCATTTTTATATTGTCAATACCGGTAATTATGTTTGTATTATAATATCCATATACCAAATACACTTTCAATATGTTTGTATGCCAAATGTTTGGCCTGACACAGTGAAACTATACCTACTCATTTTGTACATGTCAACTTACATATCTTACCTGTTTTTCACAAATAAATGAATTATTATTATTATTATTGTTCAGGAACGACGCTCTTCGATCCTCTGCTTTATTCTTCCTTCGATAATAAAACTCCTTAATTTAAAGTGGACTGTATATTCAAATAAAAATGTCGATCTGACTTACAAAACAAGACAAGTGATTCCAAGAGTGATGAAAAGTGATTCCAAAAAGTGATTGAAAAAGTGATTGATTGAATGACAATAATCGCTTATATTTATACCGGTACGATGTCTCCCACATCGTACCGGTCCTATCAATGGGTCGCTACGCCGCTCGGCCAATCAGAGCTCTTGAATTAATCATTCTCCTCTGGACTCTAGCTCTGACCGGCCAGGCGCGTACGGCCGTCCGTAACAATTATATTATTCAGGAAGAATTCTGAAATGTATTTCTGCCGCCAAGCACTAATGTGAGCATTATTGAGTTCCGTTTTTGCAGGGTAAGGTCGGTTTCTGATTGGTCGGTGCGGTACAGTATGCTCGGTACCCTAATGGTACTGTAACGCCTTCATTTACGCACATGTCGGTATGTTTTCGGTATAAAATTCTGCAGTACCGCTTGTAATGTCGCGACACTGTGTCTTCCTTGAGTGATGAAGATATTTTGGCGTATTTTTGTATCCGACTATCCTACTAGTCTATTGTATAGTCAATTAAGTTTATTTCAATCTTTGTGTAGTATTTGATGGGTGTGATACGAATGTTACTGTTGCGTATCGTCTTGTATGTGTAATTAAAGCTGGCTATACATGAAATGGTAAGGGAAAGCTGTAACCTATCACAAACAACCCTACGTTCCTACCTAGCAGCCTACACTTGGTAGAGGAAGTCTGTTACCGTGCGACCTTAGGTAACAGACGGAAGGTGGGAGGGATAAGGGGTGCAAAGGAATGGATTTACTCATTACTAGTCTCACAGACTCACAAGACTGATCAGATAAGCAGCTGACGGCAATGGGTCTCTTGGTCGCAGTGACAGGATGTTGTAGTCAGGAGAGTTCCGTCGTCAATGAGACAGCATTGATGTCTGGATTCAAAGACACCTTTATTTCTAAAAACTAGATTAGATATACAAACTTTATGTAAATGAATTGTGTGAGTGTAAATTACAACATTCTTTTTACATATAAAATAAAGGAAACATCTACTCAGCTGGTCTTGGACATTGCTATTAGGTCAGTGCACTGCCGAGTAGCCTATTATCGTCACGTTGCAAATTTATGTCCGGTCAAGTTGTCTGTTCATATCATGTGAACGTGGATATCTATAATTGTTTACAGTACTGGATACTTTTCAATTTCCTGTACCAAATTAACATGGATGTCCCTTTCCGCCATCATGTTTACTGCGTAACGCGCGGACAAGATTTCCGTACTGCGTGTACCAAGCGTACCGCTACCGTAACGAAAAGTCAGGAAACGGCCTTAGGTTGCTGAAATTAGACCTGGGACTTGTCAGCTTTATATCTTAGGCCCCTCAGATCTTTTTGATTTTTTTTATTTATTCAATTACAAAAAGATTTCACAAAAAGCGACTCTAAAAACTTTATGGTTTGCTGAAATAGTTACCGAAATAGCAATTAGTATTAGTTCTTTTACCTGTTATAATTTCGATATCCGATAAAAGTGTGGTATGCGTCTACGACTGCATGTATCGCGTGAGCGGCTACAAATTAATATTTCTTATAAAGTATTTGTTACAAATTATTTTCTCAAAATATATTATTGAGTTTGTGCTTTTGTATATCGTTAGGTATTTAAATAACTCCGATCACTGAACTAATCAGCCTTAACCTCGTGAATGTCAAATTTTTAATATCAACCGAAAACTTATTAGAAGCGTTGCACCCTAAATAAATTTGTGACTTCGTGAACACGTTTATTCATATTCCTCGTTTTAATGTTGTCTGTAACTATATTTCATAAAAAAGAAAAAATAAGTCCAAATCTGGAGGTTTACTACGAAATACGAAGCAACGGTTTTAGCTTTGTATCGGACCGGAGGCTATAAGCACATACTCGAAACGTCAAATAACAGCTTTCGTATCGAATTTTGACATTACTCTTTTCGTTTTTAATAGCAATACAGCTCCTTATGAAAGAGTACGTCCGGCGACGTACTGCCACTTTAGGTGCCTATTTCTGCCGCCAAACACTAACGTCAGCATTACCAAGTTCCGGGTTTGAAGGGCAAGGGTGTTGGTAAAAAAAAACAGGCACATGGTACTTGTCAACTTACGTCTCAGGGTGACGGGCAGGCGCAATGGCAGTGCTCTCAGATCGTTGCGGTTTAAAGCTCTGAGTGTCACTGCAACTGTCATGGACAGGCGTGTAGCTTACCATCAGTCAATTGACATTATAAAAAAGTCACCATTTTTCATAATAATCTCAGTACAGAGTACTAAAAAAACCAACTCCAAAAGTACGCGGATTTACATATAATTACCAAGTTTTATTGAAATCGGTTACGGGAAAGTGCGCAAACCCGAATTCATCCCCTAGTTCGCCAGTATACAGGACTTGACACAGGAGATAATAAAAATCGGTTCTCACTACTCAAAGTATATTGAGAGACAAAAACGCCTTGAATTGGAGAATAGCAAAATTAACCATTAAAATAATTGCTCCTTATAATAAAATTTAGGCGTTATTTATGAAAATAAGTCTTCATGCGTGAACAGCTACCCTTAGAGGTGGATGATTTTCTTCAAAATGAAACGGGACCACTATGGAGGTACCCTCTTTCCAATAAAAAAAGAATCATGAAAATCGGTTCACAAATACCGGAGTTATCCCGTAAAGTACATATAAAAAAAAACATACAGTCGAATTCAAAAATCCTTGTTTATACAATTTTCAATTTTTGGACCTTCTTTCGCGTATCCTATAAAATAGATCATTACACAACTTCATTTAGTCTAATATATACTTTGCGTGCTTTGTTCGCTTATTCCGGGTTGACTGAACGATTCATTTAATGGTTTTTCTTTGTAGAAAAAAGGCGTTATAAGCTTAATGTTTTGGTGGTTTTGTTTTTCTTTGGGTGTTTTTCTCAGATTATCAATATACTGGCCTATATAATTTTAGGCCTATACCTTTTTAGTAGCAGTAGAGCTCCTTGTGAAAGACTTGGTCCATGGTAGTACTGCCTCCTTACCTATTTCTGCTGCCAAGCATTAATGTTAGCATTGCTGCGTTCCGGTGTTGAAGGGTAAGGGTACTAGTGAAATTACAGGCACATGGAACTTATATCTCAAGGTGACAGGCGCAGTTGCAGTGTCTCCCAGGTCTATGCGATTTAAAGCTCTGAGTAGCACTGCAGCTGCTATAGTCAGGCGTGTCGCTTATCAGTAGATATATTACCACTATATCATACTACTAGACACATTATGATAATTATTTACAATCGTCGTTGGTAAGAGTATTTTTTAAGTAGGCGGATATAGTGTGGGCTGTTTATAAAGATTTGCATTTTGTAATGATACATTGTTAAATTTACTTTTAAAGTTTAACATAAAGAAGTAAATCATTTTACACGAGCACCCTGTGGTTTCGTTATGTTAATAAAATCGCTTAGTGTAATACGAGTCACATATAACTATCATGTTTGCAGAGGCGCAGAGGACTGATGGTTTCAACGTCATTATTCGCAAAAGACAGTCGCATTGCTCAGGAGACTGAGGGACAGCATTAAAATCATTTTCCATTTCATACCTGATAGATATGACCTATTTATTATGAAATCTTTCATTCCGGTCTAGATTAAACAGTCTAACAAGGCTATTTGGCCTGGATACGGTTGAGAGATATATTATTAGAATCTAGACTATATTAATAGAATCTTTGTTTTGCAGAAACGTGCGGTTAGGGCAATTTACTATCTGCACCCCAGAGTGTCTTTAAGAGATTAACATTCCTACACTAACGTCACAGGACATTTATGAAAATGTTATTTATTTTATGAAAAATATTAATCTTTTTTTTATGAATAATAGTGACAGACATAACATTACTACTTCATAAAGTCTCAGATTCATTTAAGGGGCAATGTATACGCTTCTTTAATAAGATTTTGATTGATATTCAAAATTTGCCATTTACGAGGTTTAAAACTATAAGTGGAAACAAAAATTTTGTACTAAAGCTTCTGCGTACATGGATGACAAAAATCCGTAGCAGTGACCCGTTTCGCTCTTGTAGGTAGTCTTGATCTACGATGTTTAAATTAAATATTGTAATGATAAATATGTATTCAAACAACAACCCTAGAGTTTCTTGCTCACTCTTTTCAGGGGAATCTGCCTTACCAATGAGCAGTAGAGTTTGCTATCAGTTTGGCGATTTAAAGTGTAAGTTCCAATGAAATAAAGATTATTTGACATTAACTTTGACCTTGTCTTTAAGTTATAATTGCAAGTTTACTAACAAAATTGGACCTTTAAAAAATGTGTCGTATGAATATACAATTATATTATTATTACTTTTAATTTTAATACCGTTTCAAACCAAAAGACTGTAATATCAAAATCAGCATTTTAAGAAAAAGCTACGTTAAAAAGGATTTTTCGATTATTTGTCATTTTTGAGGTTAACAACATAGAAAGATACATTTAACTTATGTTGTACATTATATAATAAAGAAATATGTCTAGCCCTTAGAATTTTACTTGGATAGTAAGTTATTTCTATTGAAAAACAAATATATTTCTTTTCCTTCGTTAACAGCCGAAACATTTTTGTTATGAAATTACAAAGCACTGTATTGAACGTTGCTGTGTTTTGGTTTTGATATGATGGGATATCGTTTTTTATTGTTCAAATTTTAGCCGCAATAAAAGCTTACAGAACCCTGCTCCTGAGACATTTGCCCGATCTGAGAGTTTTCGCTAACTCAGGCGCTTGTAATGTCAAACCAAGAGACTGTATTTCTGCGTACCGCGTTATGTCAACATAATTTCTAAATTAAAACAGAATTAAAAAGAAAAACATTGAAAATTAAAAATTGTATTGACTAAAATCTACAGATGGTTAGTAACAAAATTACTTATGATCTAAGTGTTAGTAATGACATGCAAGTGACAAGCGCGGTTTATATATGGACAGTTGAACCTGTCCGCTATCACGCATAGTATGATGTTGGAGTGGCCCATACCCGTTCCGATGCACGTTTGTGCATGATCGTATAGAAGCAGCCGACTTGCGCCACTGTGAACATGCCCGAGGCGCTACAGAACAGTATTTAATAAAAACACTATTAAAAAAAACACATATAACTCCAAAGTTGAAATGTCAGGGTCTATACCCTAGGCCTAGAGAAGTCATAATATGAGCGCTGTCAAATCAAAACACTGTAAGTGACACGGTTTGACACGGCAGATTATAACTTCAACATAGATAATTAAATTACTTTTTGTAACTAAAGACATTTTAGCCAAATATTATTTAATTCTCTGTGAATTTGGTTGCCTACTAGACAGTAGACCACGGAAGAAAGAAAATAATGGATATGGCATCGCGCTACATTTGTATCAAAGTCGGTGTCGCCACACGCACACATTTGAAAACGTAATCTTACATTAGTACTAAGATAACATAATTTTGGTTGGTTATAAATTATCAAACGAAAATAAACAATAATAAAAAAGATTTGGTAAAAAAAATTAAAACTTATTTGGATCTAATAAGGTTTTATTATTACTAGTCACATAATACCTAAGAATCCTATGAACATAAACTTCCTGGAATAAAAGCAAAAAGTTGACAATCTACAAATAGGGATGTGACATTTTATTGATATCGACATTATGTTTCATAACAAGCTGAATATTGAACTAGGCATTGCTTTATACTTGCTATAATTAGGGTTAATCACGGAGTATATGGAAACGGCATTTAAAACAATTTCTTCGAGAATTAGCGTAGCTGACTTTTACACGCACACATTTGTTACCAAATACGCACAAGGTTTTACTACACGCAAATATTAATTGATATTAGCTACGCAGGCGTGTGCCGCATACGTAGCTACGTGCTTCAATCACAGTATTAATGATTTATTATATCACGGAAGGGTTGAAATATTAAAACACACTTATCATAAAAATCTTTATGCTCACTGAAATATGATGTATTTGTACAACAATTACCTCTTTCTGAACTGGCTGAACATGACTACACCTATAGCGTCGACGAGCTTGTCAAGAAAATTAAGATACTTATTTCCGAAGGCGAAGAAGCGAATCATTTGTTTCATGAAAACTTGACGAAAAATAACTGACAATGCTTCAGAAATGTTTTCACATTTAGATGTGAAGGCGACTCTGAGTTTCATGTCCACCTGATTAACCAAATGATTTATTTCTTAATAAATTTTTCGGTTATTATTCATATGTATATAATTTAATGTGACGTCATAAAATGCCTATAGCAAATGGTGCTACATTTAGTACGTAACAGCTTTTATTGCCTGTTGCTTCAGCCCATTTCTCCTTTAAAAAGGATCCGGCGGGAAATTAAAAACAAATCAATACAAAAACTGTAAATGTAAATCATGCCTGTGATAAAACTAAGAACTCAAATGGATGAAGGTGATGTATAATAAGCGAGTCCCTACTCTTTACGAGACTTTATGAGATTGGAGATTTTCTTTCTATCTCCCTAGACAGAAAGAAAATCTCCAATCTCATAAAGTCTTGTATTATGAGATTGGAGATTTTCTTTCTATCTCCCTAGACAGAAAGAAAATCTCCAATCTCATAAAGTCTTCATTTGATACTCCACGAGCTTAAATGCAATGTACAATTATCGATACTGTAATTATCGATACTGTAATTATCGATACCTCTTCTATCTATATTTCCTTTCTTTCCATGAATATATCGGTTTTACATAAATTGAAAATTTTTAAAAACTATTGAGAGTGTTGGGACCTAACATTTAAGTAATCAAAATTGTTAGCTTTTAAATACCTGTAAAACAATTTATGTTTACACATTGGTACCGCCATAATAAAAAAAATGTTGCACTAAACCAAAACCGGGTTTCTAAATAGAGAGTTTCTTCATATCTATAATTTGATTTCAACACGCGGACCCAGTACCAAGTGTAATACGACGTTAGTGCAAGCAATTCATTAAGCGTCATTTGAATTGTTCTTTTGACGGCGGCGATGGTAGCAACCAATGTATATTGTTATTACCGGGTTGCAAGAAAATAGTTTTGTTTCGGAATTATAGTATTGTATTATTGAAAACATTAGAAAATACTAAGTTTTAGTAATTACCAATGAAATGAAATCACTCCCGGAGTATTTTTTAAATCTTCGGCTTCTTACGCGACATCATATAATGGCACTATTCGGCATATTTCAATTTTTTCCACAAAGTAATCATGTATCACATTTGAACGACGACTGACGCGCTGTTGACACTCATATGAACGTCTGTTCATAAGCTAGGTAACGCGGACCCCGCCCACTAACCAATCTATTACTAGTATTTATGTGATCTGTGCAGTAGACCATGCCTAGTGTAGGTATCAAAAGTAACTCAATTTTCTTAATCTGTCTCGCAACACCATTCATGATCAAACTGTATTTTAATGCTTGTGTTTTTTGTGTGAGGACAAATACATTTTATTATTATTTTTTATACGTCACACTATAAGGCACTAGCTTTACGAGCTACGAATGCCTATTTATTTCACAAAGTAGCACCTTAGACCTTGAATAATAAAATTGACCTAATTATATTCTAATAAAATTCAATTTGAATAAACTAGCGTGATATTCAAACATTATAATGGCCATGAATATGCATGAGCCTTAGCAACCATTTGTAAATACTGTTATGATTATTTACAGCAGGAAATTCAAAAGTTATAAATATGCTGAAAAATGAGAAATTATATATGTATCTGTTCAATTAAAAAGATAAAGAATATAATTCTATAAATAAGAATAAACTATACTGCGTTCGACGAAACGTGCAGTCGTGATTTGACAGCTGTCACTTTAGCTAATAATCGAATTCGATGGAGAGAATAATAATAATAATAATAACGTACACACTCAACATAGCCCCGCACTAGGGAAACCCTGTGTCGCGGGTGCCATGGACACACACGTAGACAACCACAAATTACACCCAAACTCACGAGAGAAATAAATGTAGGGCATACAATATTTCTCCCGACCCGGGAATCGAACCTGGGACCTCTACATGGCAGTCCGGCATGGTAGCCGTTCGGCCACAGAGGCAGTTATAATGTCCATGTTAGAATGTCCATAAAGAAAAGCCATTCCGTAATGATATTCCTCCTTCCCTCTATCCCTCGTCCTACTTCCTTTAAATGCCTGTTGTCTCTATCCTCTCACCCAAAAATGTATCACATTCTTTTTAAATTCATACATATAAATCATATGAAACTTTATCTTTACTATATTTAATATGTACACCTATCTCTAACGACTAGTGTTGTCTAATTTGTGTGCAAAAATCTCATCGAAACTCCCTCTGAGTCACCGAACAAAATTGTCTATGTATTGTCTAACACACCCTCCATGACGTCTATGAAACTAGAAAACGGACACTGACAGAACTGAGACTAATTTGCCCTTAGACATTTTTTTCCATCGTCTAAGAATTAGCCTCACAAGCCATCAGTAGCGAGGCGTGAAAATTTTCGTCACTAAAGCCGGTTAAAAAAAATCACCTATCTCAACTAAAACTTATTTTTTTCGTAAAAGGCGTACATAGTAGTGAAACGGGGGCGCTGAAAGGTGTTAATGCAACTTCTCGTTATTAGTGCATACCAAATTTACCATATTTCTCATCACTGTTGTTTCACACTTAAACAGTGTATGGTTATATTATTGAATTTTGGGAAGCAATTTTTTTTCTATTGAAATTATAGCCAAATTTTATGATATTTATTCTTTTTAACAATTCCGCGTGTAGGTATGAATTCGTTTAAAGGCCGAAAACGATCTTCTGCGGATGCATCCGACACGGGAAGGGTAAAAAAATGTGACACAGAGTTAATAGTTCAAAATGGAATTTGTGACATTATTATTATATATATCGGAAAAGCCCGTTCGATTCCAAACACTTCCCGAATCAGCTAATAAGAGACACGAAACACAAAATAATTTGCTAAATTTGCAACTTCCAGTCAGCCATTTGTCATAAAATAATAGCGAATGTGTTTGAAAATATCGTTTTTCTGCTCGTAATCAATTTTTACCTCTGGGTCAGCACGGCCTTGCTTAATAACATGTTTTTTCCAAACGATACCTTTGTAAAATATGTTGCTTCATTAAGCAAGTAATCAACGAAACAACAATGAAATCGGACTAAAGCTATACAAATAAATAGTATAAATAGAAATAAGAAATAGAAAAAATAAAAAAAGGACCTGTTAAAAAAATCTTGAAAAGACGCCTTGGTGAAACTTAAAGCAGGTCACTAGTAAAATTAATTTCACAGGTTCCATAACAATTAATCACTTGTAAACAAACTTTCATATCGCGAGAATCGCGACAAGTGAATGCAATTGTTGCCACTTTACTTTTTAATTGAAACTGCTGCTTAACACGAGCTTTTCTTTCCTTTACGTGGTCTTGGCCTAGTAAAATAAAACACATAAACAAACATATTTGTAACGCTATTTATCGTTTAACATTTACAAAATACTAACAGACCTTTTTTAATAAATATGCTCTTATAATATTTGACAACAGTAAAAAAATTTTTCATACTTGGCAACAGTCTTTCCTAAGAAACATATTGGCGGCAAGTTGGTACGGGTCTTTAAAAATGAACCTTCAGTTTATAGTTAAAAAGTTTGAATTTAAGTGAATATGTAACATAACTCCATCATTAGCGGGTTAACGGCGACCCATTTCTACCAATGTATGATAGCAAACTTTTGCCAATGTGTGCGTGAATTTTGTTGATGCGCATAGGTTCTATGAATTAAATGAACGTCGAAAATTAGCAGCTTAACTCAGGCTGTGATTGGTTAATAAGATCCATCGGGAAGCTCCGTATTATCAAGGCCAGGTCACTTACTACACGTTTATTAATGAATATTTTGTGTAAAGTTTTTAAGTAGTGGAGTAAGCGCGCTGTCTCGTATAGTGTTTTGATAATACGTGGAAAGTTTTAGGCAAGCCGGTGGGAATCGAGTTATATGGACGCCTCGCCACTGGAAGCCATTAATTAGAAAATAATCTCAGTACAGAGTACTAAAAAAACCGACCTCAAAAGTACGTGGAATTACGTCTATTTGCTAAGTTTTATTGAAATATCCCCTAGTTCGCCACTATACAGGACTTGACACTGGAGATAATAAAAATCGGTTCTCACTACTCAAAGTATATTGAGAGACAAACGCCTTGAATTGGAGAAATAGCAAAATCAACCATTAAAGTAATTGCTCCTAAATTAATGTTAGGCGCTACTTATGAAAATGAATCTTCATGCGTGAAGAGCCACCCTTCGAGGTGGATGATTTTCTTCAAAATGAAATGGGACCACTATTTCCAACAAAACAAGAACCATGAAAATCGGTTCACAAATACAGGAGTTATCGCGTAACATATCTACATACAAAAAAAAAAGAACGTACAGTCGAATTGAGAACCTCCTCCTTTTTTGAAATCGGTTAAAAACAAGGGATTAGCCAAAAGTCAGTGATAAATATATCAAAAACACGAATTCAGAGTGGATTCATGTTTTTGACTCCAGAGACGAGTATCAAATAAAACACAGGACAGAAATGAAAAAAAAAATCTGTATTACGTTACGTATCAGCCGGGTCATACGGTGACATTTAAATATTATGGTTTAAAAGTCGATACGACCTCTGCTTGAATTTAGTTTTTTCCCGTACTGATACGATTCTTTTTGCTTGGGTCGAACGGTAGGGATACTGGCTTTATTTCAGAATATATATTTTTTTATAAACGAAATGAAAATCATAAAAAAAATTTATATCATAGTACGTGTTCTATTTAGTTCAGTTCATATGAAAAAAATCATTGCTATAAGTAAAGTACCTTGATATATGGCGGTTTTGTGATAAAATTTCGAGGTAAGTTTATGTTTTTTTTTCTACCGTGAAATATTTTAAGGAATCGTGTTTTCACAGTGTATATCCTAAATTTTACTATATATTTTTTTCAAAGCGATTTATTCAACACTTTCACTGCTATACGGAATGAACCAACGCCATTTTATGTTGAATAGACTCCTCAGCTAACAGCTTGGGACATATTTTTTTAGCCAACAATTGTATTTATAATATACTAATATAATAAAGGACTCGTAATAAATAAGTTGTAAAAGAAGTTTATTCTAATTTCTATTAATAATTAATAATAAATTAAACTTAATAAAAATTCATTCAATAAAATAATTTGTAAAACTTAATGTAGCGTAAATTGGAATGTTTTCTATGTAAAATTAAAAACAAGGTATTTAATTAATAACTGTTGTAACTATAGTGAAAAAATAGGGTGGTTTGCATTAATATTAGACATAACTGGTTGAAGACTGTACCACCTCAGTCAACCGTGACCATGGGACCTGTAAAGGGCCCGAAACGTCGGTTTTGTTTGAAAAAACAAATATACGCGATTTAAATCCGGAAAAATAGTTTCATTTCCTATGTGTAACAATCGCGAAAACCTAAGAACTCGATATTGTAAAAGAAGTGTTGTATATTTTTTTCAGACCTGCAAAAGACGATTAGATCTATTTTTTTAACAATCCTGATAGCTGGATACCTACCATTTGAAGCATAGACATTTCCACATATTATTGTGTAGTCAGTCAATTACGCAGAGCATACGACACGCATTCCAATAATCTCAGTGCAGAGTACTAAAAAAACCGACCTCAAAAGATCCCTAATTTGCCTAAACATACAAAAAATACAATCAAATTGAGAACCTCGTCCTCTTTTTGAAGTCGGTTAAAAAGACGTAGAAGCGACTTCGCCACATGCTAATGTTCGCGACAACCGGTCCATCATGCTATGATCGTGCTGCATGCCAGTGGACGCGCACAAATATTTAATAATAAAACCATATTAATTAAATTTTTATGGAATTGATATTCAATTATTTTTTGTGAAATTACTTCACTAGTTTGTTATAATTTTAGTGGAGTAATTTCACAAAAAATAATTGAATATCAATTCAATAAAAAATTAATTAATACAGTGAATAGCGACATCTCTCGCCAGGACTGGCAGCTGTAAAGGTACTAACTGGGTGATAAATCTGTAATAGATTTCTCATAGATGGCGCTACAACTAAAAAGTTGTTGAAAGACCAAGTACAAAGACACGACGCAAGCACATAGAAAAATTCGTGAGGTCCGTTGGTTCGTTCCGTGGCTTAGTTGGTATAGCGTCTGGCACGGTATGCAAGAAGACGTCGTCGGTTCGAATCCGACCGGATCGAAGGAATTTTTTCTGAGTGTTTTTTCTGAGTGTTCGATCTTTGTATTAATAAATTAAAACCATAATTTAAATTATTAAAAAACTCAAAAGTTCGTGGAATTGCATCTGTTTGCCAAGTTTCATTGAAATCGGTTACCGGAAAGTGCGAGGAACCGGATTCATCCCCTAATTTACCCCTCATAGAGGTGGAATATTTTGAAATGGGACTAATGCTGAGGTATCCTCTTTCCAACATAAAAATTCAGTTTCACAAATAGCTGGAGCAGTAGCAGCAGTAGAGCTTGTGAAAGACTTCGTCTTGGGAAGTACTGCCACCTTACCTATTTCTGCCGCCAAGCAGTAATGTCAGCATTACTGCGTTCCGGTTTTTAAGGGTAAGGGTGCTGGTGAAATTACAGGTACATGGGACTTGGCAAGTTGTGTCTCAGTGGCAGTGTCCCTCAGATCTTTGCGATTTAAAGCTCTGAGTGGCACTGCAACTGTTATGGACAGGCGTGTAGCTTACCATCAGGCACGACTCGTTCGTTACGTCACTTAATATTATAAAAAAAAGAATAATCGTGTAACATACACACAAAACAAAAATACAGTGCAATTGAGAATCTCCTCCTTTTTTGAAGTCGGTTAAAAATACGATTGTCGATGTATACAACACTAGAGTTGAACTTAATTTGTTTTTTATATTTTACTTTACATATTTTTATTTTAATAACAGTTTAAAGACCCACTATTACATATACATTATGTTTATAATTATTACATTAAAAAACAACGTATTTAATAGCATGTATATAATAAATAGTAAGTAGAACTTAATATACACCCATACAGTTAACGGTAATATACTCCCGGACACGTAATTCGAGCCACCTCGCATTTTTGTCGTAAAGGGATAGAATACAAAAATAGTGTTATCATCGAAGAAAAAGTTTTCCCCCGGTTTTGCAGATGCAAATTCCCAACAACAGCTTATGGGAAAGACGTTTAGTTTAGTCTAGTTTCAAAATTGCATAATAGTTTTTGATCAATCAAACATTGTTTAAGCTTAGGGCACTTAATAATGAAAATGAGTGGTGGCTCCAATTATGTGTCCGCAAGTGTATAATTCAATTTATCTACATTAATATAATAGTTACCCTTCAAAATACACATTGGAAATGAAATACTTTTTAACGGATCTAAATATGATCTAAATAAACAAATATACGCTATTTAAAACAAATACTTTCATTTCCTATGTGTAACAATCGCGAAAACCTAAGAAATCGATATGTATTAAATATAATCAATTACGTATTTATGCCCAAGCATTGACTTATTGTAAGTCAATGTGCCCAAGCAAGGAAATCCCGAGTTTTGTATAAAAAAAAGTACTTTTCTATGTTACACGGAATTAGAGATGGAAAAACTGCCTATTTTTTTAAACGTTTTGCGTTTTAGTTAGAAGTTTACAAAATCGTTTAACGATGTGTTGATAGCGAAAAACAAGAGTAGACCTTTAAGGATTTAAGATAAGTAAGTTTATTTGTAAAACACGAGTTTTATTTTTATTTATAAAATTATTATTCACATTGACGAATTAGTTTGTTTAGGAAACATAGATAGCCGGGCTTTAAACTTAAGGACGTTGTTAACGCTTACACTTAAATTGAAAAGCGTACTTATAATTAAAAACGCCCACCTCTAAACAGAATATAATAGAAAGTAGCCCCTTGCCAAAACAATACATCGTGATGTAAATGATAGGCGTGACAAGATCACGGCGAATTGGCCTGGATAGAAATGTCCCATGCGCTCGGCCCAATAAGACGCGGCTCTGGGTACACCAAAAATTAGCATAGCGATTCAATAAAATCGCATATGATAGAAAGAATTATATTACGTACCCGAAATACCTGGCACCCGCGCAACGAGACGCCCGGCGACAATACTCCCGTAGGGAAAATCTTAACACCGCGATTCAGAAACGAACGAAATTGGGTCAATGCCATCTAGCGGTGTACGGCGGAACTTCATTTATAAGATATGATTTTTAACCTCCAACATGGCATTTACAAGTTGTACACCTGTGTGTGTTCGTGTGTTTGTATACTTCTTTTTTGTTAAAGGCTAATTATATCGTTAAGGTTATTAACCTTCCTATACCCGCACCAAATAGTGTTTCATATATAACCGCGCACGGTGTGCGAGACCGAAAATTGGAAGGCCATTTTAGTATGTTGTTTAGTAAAATATCATCGTAAAATTAAGTTTAATATTAAAAGAAAACGTGTAAAACAGTATCAAGCAAAGTTTTTTACAATTTTTTTTTATTATGGATAAGCAGTTTTTTATTACAGCCATTGATAAGTTACAATACTGCTGCCGTGAGGTGAAAGGGCGCATGTGACACTTTTTCAAAAAATTAGTTACATGTACTGCCGTGATCCGCGAAAAAAGACAAATCTGACACAATTTTATTATTTTTTATTAATTTATAAAAGTAAAGTAAATAATTAGAAAAGGGCGTAAGTACCCACACTTTTATGGTCAAACTAAGTTAATTGGACGCATTTAGAAAATAAACTGGTAAAAAGGCGTAATTGCCTAGATACATAATTTTGTTTTAACTACACACTTCAATCATTTAAGTAAATGAAAAGACGCAAGTCACATTTAAGTTTCTATGTTCTTAAGTTAAAGCTGTGCATATACTATATGTATTTACCGAAAAATGTTAATTTCCCATATGACAGTTACACAATACTTACATAAAATTAAAATAAAGTGAAAATGTCACCTCTCATTTAATGTAATAAAATTTTTTAAAATGTTAAGCTACGACACATTGAAAAGAAATTGTAACCACATGCTGCCCTTTCGTCTTATTATTACACTAAAGTTATCAATAGTGTTGTAATTATGCTAAGCTGAAAAGGCATAGGTGGTTACTTGCGCCCGTCTTACCTAGTATTGAGTATTTTATGTACATTTTTTTACTAAGATGAAAAGGAAAAAGGTTAATAATTTGATAATTGAGCATAAATAAATAAATATTTTATTTTTACATTACGCATATAATGTAAACTTATTATATTGCGTTTGCAGCAAGTGTCTTTGTGTTTTCGTTTGGCGACAGCACACATTTTTCTCGGATTTCACTTTTTGTCACAAGCGCCCTTTTAACTAAGGGCGGCAAAATATTCCTAAGAGCCACAAAAACTTGAACAAAAATATACTTTTTATAGTTTCCAAGTCCCATATGCCTGTAATTTCACCAGTACCATTACCCTTCAAAACCGGAATACAGTTGTGACGGTGTGACCTCTTTACATCGTCATCCCACCTTTTTATCGCCTTTCTCCGGTTCCTGGCCACTCGTATTTAAATTTAAATTTAGAATTTCCATAGTTCTTTTGCCTCGCATTCTGATTTTCTTTCGTTCCTCGTCACTCCTTGCTCGATCACGGCGGCGAACACGTCTTCTCTTCTTATTTTGTGAGCCGTTTACCAGTTACTAAAAATCTTTTGTACGATAAACAGTTTAAAAATCATAAATATTGTTAAAAGTGGCATTTATAGTCCATCTTTTTTGAAGACGAAGTAAAAGTTAATTGCGCAAAAGTGTTGCTAGCTTGCGAGCAGCTAGTGATTGCAGTCGATGAAATATTCTATCGACTAACGACTGAATAAATAGCCGAACTTGTTTCATTTGAATTATCGTATATGACAATTCCAATGAACTTATACTCAGTAATTGGATGAATAATATTCCAATGAATTTGTACTCAGTAATTGGATGAATAATAAATATGACAATTCCAATGACCTTGTACTCAGTAATTGGATGAATAATGGGTCGACGATGATTCAAATGAAACAAGTTCGGATATTCTGGTTAAAATGTATATCAATAAATGTTTGATAGATTCGATCCGGCTGGATTCGAACCAACGTCTTCTAGCAACCCGTGCCAGTCGCTATGCCAACTGAACACGGAACGAACTAGCGGACCTTAGGAATTATTCTACGTGCTTATTGCAGACGTTTGTTTTTGGTTTTTAACGACTTTTTCGCTGTAGCGCCATCTGTGAGACATCTATGAAATCTTTTCTTCACTCAACCAGGTACATTTACAGCTACCAGCAGCTGATTAGAGATGTCGCTTTAATATTATTGTAATTTTAAAATTTTGTTGAATGTCACGATGTTCGACTATCATGATATTCAATTCTTTTTGCGAATATCGTATATCGTAATATTATCATCATTAGCTCCCATATGTCCCACTAATGGGCACGGGTCTCACACTGATGAAGCATAAAAAAAATATTATAAAGTATGAATCACAAACGGGATAAGCATAAAAAAGTTATCGATTTTACTAATTTCCAGAAAAGTTTCCATTTTTAACCGACTTCAAAAAAAGGAGGAGGTTCTCAATTCGACTGTATGTTTTTATTTTGTATGTATGTTACGCGAAAACGCGGTATTTGTGAACCGATTTTCATAATTTTTTTTGGTGGAAAGTGGGTACCTCCATAGTGGTCCCATTTAATTTTGAAGAAAATCATCCACCTCTATGAATGGCTGTTCACGCATGAAGATTCATTTTTATAAATAGCGCCTAAATGTTATTATTTTAATGGTTGATTTTGCTATTCTCTAATTTTATACTTTTGAGGTCGGTTTTTTAGTACTCTGTACTGAGATTATTATCAAATGTGCCATTGTTACACAAAAGAATACGACATGATGATATTGACTCATAAGTTAAGTCCGCAATACGACCTCTCTCATAGATAGAAGGAAACAGCGTAACGAACACAATTTCCGCCCGATGTACCGTAAAGGCGTGAAACCGGAAGGGTTTGACGTACCGGAATGATTGCAGACAGGGGAATGACTGGCGAGACATGACAACAACTTTTATAATAAGGTTTATAGATAAGTTAAGTGTCGCGATACTACCTTAGCTTGAATTAAAATTTTCCCCGTACTGGCTCGCTGTTATAGCGCGTGTCGAGCAGAAGGGGCATTGGCTTTATTTCAGAATCAATTTTTTTACAAACGAAATTGAAGCTTAGGTTTTCGCGATTGTTACACATAGGAAATGAAACTATTTTTCCGGATTTAAATCGCGTATATTTGTTTTTTCAAACAAACCGACGTTTCGGGCCCTTTACAGGTCCCATG
>NW_020653770.1:3510694-3543275 GCF_003589595.1 Hyposmocoma kahamanoa
CTTTTTAGCGCGGACCCGACGTCCATATAATTGTAAGTCAATGGTGTGAATATATATTTTTTATTTATTTATGGGACCAAGTAACGGAAGGAACAAGTTTGCGTCTGGTGGAAAGCAACACTCCTGTCCATATAACAGTTGCAGTGCCACTCAGAGCTTTATATAGCTAAGATCTGAGGGGCACTCCCACTGCGCCCGTCAACCTGAGACATAAGTTAACGAGTCCCATGTACTTGTAATTGCACCAGCGTGTACGGTGTATGAATGTAAATATGAAACAAGTATTAACTATAAGTTATGAAAATTGTCTTCATGCTTTTTATTATTATTATTTAATTCAGGCAACTATGATCCATATAATGTACACCTTAAAGACAAACATATGTGTAATATAATATAAAAAATAAGTAACTAACTTACACGAATTAATAACACACTCACACTCATAGTCCCGCATTAGTGAAACCGTATATCGCCTAAATCATAAATAAAATAAGCCTTATAGTAGGAGGGGGTGTATAGGGTGGTAGAGATTCGCTCGGCTAGCTGGTGCCCCCTTACTACGTTCAGCAATCTGACGATGAAATTTGGTGAAGAAGATTTGGCTTATTGTACAACAGCTTACAAAACAAAGGTGTCCAATAAACGGAATTCGTCCCGTTTGACGCGCGGCGCAGAGTCCGTAGCAAGTCCCGGTGGGTGTGAATATTACAAAAAGACACTCAGAGGTGTTCTCGTAATCTGTCCCAAAAGACAGTGCGAGTTCGAGATGCTTCCGCTTAGTAGTGAGGATAACCGTAGAAACGCAATCGTTGAATCGATCAATTTCATACAGAATACTGGTGACAGGTCATTATTTTAGGGAAAATTATTATTAATACAAATAACAAAGAAACACAAACAAAAATTTCTTCGAACTGACTGAACACGAGCAGATGCTGTTTCGAGTCCAGCCGTATCGAAGGAATAATTCTTTGTGTTTATTCGATATTTGTATCCGTATCAATAATAACAAAGTAAATTTTAACATAATAGAAATGGTAACTAATAACAGTTTAATGTAAGCTAGTATTACACCTACGACATAATGGGTATGAATGGTCCTCATTAATTTGGCAGCTTGATAGGAATAATGGATATTACATTCACCGTAATGTAGGCCATCTGTAATTGTGAATATGATGCTGCATTTTCAATTCATTAAAAGAAATTGATAATGTGTTTTTCTAAAAGACATTTGTTACGGACGGCCGTACACGCCTGGCCGGCCAGAGCTAGAATTCAGAGGAAAATGAATAATTCAGGAGCTCTGATTGGCCGAGTGGCGTAGCGACCCATTGATAGGACCGGTACGGTGTGGGAGACACCGTACCGGTATAAATATAAGCGATTATGATAATTTTTATTCAGATGTGATTCAGATTTCATTTATATTTAATAATTTTTATTCATTTTTTTTGGATACTTGGATCAGTTGTTTCTTGCGCTCTTAGACGTGTTTGTAAGCCCGATCGACATAAATGAATATACAGTCCACTTCAGATTAAGAAGTTTCATTTCACCAAGGATATCGAAGGAAGAATAAAGAAGGTTTCTTCGTCAGTTAGATCCATAGGTCATCGGACCGACTGGTGAAGTTACAATATTTTGGTCCTTCGAGCCGGATCAACCAGTGAAGTTTAATAGATTGGTTGCCTTCGACCGCGATACGAAACAAGATTGAACAACATTAGTCAGGGTTTGCACCAGAGTTATTGGTTGTAAATAGATTTTGTCTTAAAACCGGTAGATACTCCACAATGTTTGTAGACCCGCTCATTTAACCAATGTATCGTGCCCACTATGATTTGAGCTCAATTCACACTGGCGCTTTGCGACGCGTCAAGTTTGTCATCTACAGCATATTCGTCTCTATCATCCTGTTATTAAGGTACAAATTTGTATTATGTAAATATGGAATCGCGCGACGACGCGCTACGACACTTGGTTAAAGTCGAGCTGACGTACAACACAGCGCCAAACTCCGACGAGACGAGTGTCGCGACAATGGATGAAGATTTTGGACACATAGAGAACTTAATTTACTTAATCCAAAAATATGAATGTGTGTGTAACATAATAATCATAAAAATACCTTAAGTTCCCGGCTTAAGTCGTTACTACAAAGTGTTTTGAATTCGCCACGTATACGTCTTTTCTTCCAAAACTCGTGAACCCAAAATTTTCGTTTTCCTTTTCTCCCTTCAACTTCTGATATAATTTCAGTTCCGTTCTCATCAGCTTCAGATATAAGAGCAATTATAATAAGATCGATATCGACTATTGTATACTGTGGAGCACGAGCGCCATTCACGAATGTTCGAAAGTCTCAGAACCAGCACTGTGATCCGGGCGCACTAATGCGAGCGTCGTTGTAGTTGAAAAGCAGAACGCAACGCCAATGCCAATGTGAGTTGAGCCTTACGGTGCCGAGACGTGGATACTGTGAACGGAATGAGAGTCGCACAAGGAGCTATGGATCGAGTCATGCTCGGCATCGAACTTATAGATCAAGATCAAGACGAACGAAAGTCCAAGATATAGAAGAGCGGATAACGAGTTTAAAATGGAGCTGGGCTGATGAAGGAAGGCGATAACCGAATGGTGGTCAAGAAATGGATGTAGAAACGTGAGACGTGAGATGGGTGGACGACATTGCCAAAGTTACGGGCAGTAGACGGGTCAAACTAGCACACGATCGTGGTGGATGGCACACACTACACTGCCTATACCCAGCAGTGGGTGAAGCCGGGCTGTGGATGATAAATTATATATAGTTCGTCAATTATTTACAAATTGGTTAGAAAAATGGCGCTTTGCTCATCGCGACATCTGGTGTATCAATTAGGTACTACCTACGAAAGAAAAAACACAACGGAAGTGCCTTAAGCCTCAATTACTATCAGAACTGATGTCGCCAAAACTCACACATTCTTAATTTGAAAACTACAAAATCTTGATATTGATCGGTTGTAGTTTCAAATTTAAAAAGAAATAAAAAATTCTGGATTGTTAATATAATTTAAACTTTACCCTGTTGGCATATCGTTAAAAGTTCAATACCATCAATACCTATTATTGCAAGTTACGACATTTTAATAGTATATTGAAATTTCAATCATTGTGCTGCCATCTAGCGGTTTATTGCTGAACGACGACGAATTGGAGTTATTTATTTAGTTCTCCAAAAAAGAAGCGACCATATTGCAGGGGTATAAGCTTTACGTTCGTTTCTTTTAACAAAACAAAATATTTTGACAAACAGAAAATTGAAAATTTATTAAAATAAGAATTTCCGATGATATGAAATACCACTACGGGTAATATTTTTGGTGCAGCTGTCATTTTGCACTCTAAAACAGCACAATAAGGCATTTTCCTCGGATTTTACAGAATTTGCACAAAAGAATTCAAAGTCAAAGTCAAAGTCAAAGATTATTTATTCCATAGGTAAAATAAATTTACACTTGAAAACGTCACATTTAAGCTACTGCTCGTTCACTACGCTGACCTCCCTGAGAAGAACGAGCAAGAAACTCTAGGGATTGCTCTTTTCAAATAAACTTAAATGCTATGGAATACACTTTGAATAAAATTTGTGTGGATTCTGAAGCCATGTCGTCTTTCCATACATCTTTATCTAACACGTAGTCTTCAACTTTGTAATATGATTTTTCGATCAAAATATTTTTAATGTAGTTTTTAAACTTAGGAAATGATAAACTTAATATATGCTCCGGAATCTTATTGTAAAAACGTATACAGTTCCCCATAAAAGAGTTGTTTACCTTGATTAAACGAAATGATGAAACGAATGACACAACCATTCCATACAAAGCAAAAATGGCGGACTGAGTTCTGATATGTCTTTCGAGACGTTTAGTTGGCACGCGTCAGACGCTAACTAACCACTTCTACTCTATTTATTGTTCTGTGGACCCATTGACTTACAAATAAATGGACGACGGGTCTAATACAAAAACCACGAAAAAAATGTCCCAAGTCAACCTATTTAAACGTAGTGACATGTCAAGGAATATGAAAAAGCTAAAACGTTGAATTTAAATTGTAATGTCATCGCAGTACCGTCTAATTTTGCTTGCTTCGCTGTCAGTCGAACAAACGAAGACTAGAGCGTGAATGGCGCTCTGTATACGATTTTAACGCCCTATAAGTTCGGACACTTTTTAGCGCGGACCCGACGATATAATTGTAAGTCAATGTGTGGACCCGACTACGCAGTCTATGGTTATAACCAAAATATTATTTCCGTGAATAAATATGCTATTACATTGTCGCAAAAAGGATTTAAACTCTACGTCATAATAGAGTTCAGTTTTTATTATTCATAAAACACCGAAATCTATAACTTCAACTTGAACGAGGAAACGTAAACAAGCGAATAACATTTCTTTATTGTTGTATACAGGTCACCACGAAAGGTTTGCCTGAAATCTTTGTAATCTTGGAAAACCATCAATTGTCCCATGCAATAAAACGTATAAAGCAAAATTTAGAATATTACAAAGAAAAAATGATACGTGTAATGTTGTTACAGTAATGTTAACGCTTCTAATAACACTTTTGCTCGGCGTGAATGGAAATTTTCAAGAAACAGGAATCAACAAAGGTCGTGACAATGATAACCAATATCCTTACGTGTTTCGCATAGAGAAGGAAGTGCGTAATAACTATTTGTTACACTGTTCTGGCAACCTCGTTGACGAAAGCTGGATCTTCCCCTCAGGCAGCCAAATTAACTCGATACAAGTTTTATTATCCGTTTCTCAAGAGAACAGAACAAACAAGTATTGCACCGAATATTTCAAAGTTCTTTTACGAATTGTCCACGTTAAACGTCCAGTATTTTATGACGTAATCGCATTGAGTGAACGTTGACAAACTGTCACGTAGAAACCAATAATGTCATTGAATGAAAATCACTCCTTTTGCGCTATGCTTCATATACAAATCTGTTGTTGATGAACATAATGTATAGCATATGGAGTTCTTAGGTTTTCGCGATTGTTACACATAGGAAATGAAACTATTTTTCCGGATTTAAATCGCGTATATTTGTTTTTTCAAACAAACCGACGTTTCGGGCCCTTTACAGGTCCCATGGTCACGGTTGACTGAGGTGGTACAGTCTTCAACCAGTTATGTCTAATATTGATGCAAACCACCCTATTTTTTCACTATAGTTACAATAGTTATAATTTAAATACCTTATTTTTAATTTTACAAAGAAAACATTCCAATTTACGCTATATTAAGTTTTACAAATTATTTTATTGAATGAATTTTTATTAAGTTCAATTTATTATTAATTATTAATAGAAATTAGAATAAACTAAAACATATTAATTAGTACTGCAGTCTTATGTCTGTTTGGGATTTTTCATTAGAGGAAATACTGGATCCCAAACTGGTGGTACGGTGAAACCATCTTCCCCGTTGAAATTAGGATGTTTTTTAATTTCAATGGCCTCTCGCAGCATCCTGGGTAGATAACGGACTTCTTTTGCAAGGACCTGGGGTTTGTCAAACTTCATTGAATGTGTAGGTTTATCCACGACATGCTCGCAGACTGCAGACTTGTTTACGCCATTTAAATGCGGAAAAATAGTTTCATTTCCTATAATGTATAGCATTTTTAATTTCTTACTTCTACAGACCCATCTGAATGTATTTACCACTTGCGCAACACACACACACACGCGTCGTATTCAAATTATTAAGTTTTTTAGTGATTTATAACTAGTGTAATTATGTACAATTGTTACTGCTACGTCTGTAGTGTGGAGGCCTGGTGATCCATAACACAAGTTTTACCTAGCGTGTACACCAGTATCCCATGTAGCATTATTTATATCTATATTTTGTACAAATTGCCATTGTAATATTTGTAAGCTAATGAGAGAAAAGAAATTTCTATTCTATCGTATTCTATTGCTCACGTGGCAAACCAGTGTCACAGCTCAATCTTGTCTGCGGCATAAGATCAGATCCTTTTGCATACGCCACAGTCGCACACATGATAACCTCATATCTTTCTACATTAGTTTTGGTTATAGTGACCCTCCCTACCAACCCTTAGGGTATACGAGAAGGGCACTGTGACCAGTGCGAGCGAACCTGCACAGGGACCATCTAACTCAGGTCCGAACCCCAGATCAGCAGGTTTCGGACTTCATCCGGTTCTCTGTAAGTCCAGTGCTTTATGTGAGCCGCCCCGAGTGGTTCAAGCCATAATCTAATTTTTGTATATACATTTTTATTTTGTGTTTGTTTGAGTTTTTGTTTCGTAATTATATATTTGTTTTACGTTGAATGTTTTGATCGTGTTTTGTTTTAGTTCTGTTTTGTTCCGATTTCTCTTTTTTTGTCTTTTGTCTTTTGTGGTGTCATTGTGGTAAACAAATAAATGTATTTTCTTTTTTTCTTTCTTTCTTTCTAATATAAATAATGTAACAAGATTTTCACTCATAACCTCTTTCAGTAAAAAAAGACTGGTTTTTAGTAATTTTTATCGACAGTTCCCGACAGTTTTAATTTTTTGTATTTTTTTTAATACCAAGTGACGGAACGAACAAGTCGTGCGCCTGGTGGTAAGCGACACGCCTGTCCATAACAGTTGCAGAGCCATTCAGAGCTTGAAATCGCAAAGGCACCGCCACTGTGTCCGTCACCCTGAGACATAAGTTGACAATTCCCATGTGCCTATACTTTCACCAGCACCCGTAAACCTGAACGCAGTAATAATCACATTACTGCTTGGCGGCAGAAATAAATGAGGTGGTAGTACTTCACTGGACGAACTCCTTATAAATAGTGCAAGAATTTGTATAATAAAGGAAAAACATAGAATATTATATATAGTGGGCGATATGTGGTCCATTTTCAAACGGAACTAAATATATAATAAAAAGAGAAAGAGAGACAAGAATTATTTAAAAAATTACACCCTGTATAAAAAAGTACGCAATCAACAGTGAAAAACAACAGTAGAATAACAAAATATGCCATAAAAAAGACATTAAAGACAAGAGCAGTTACTTTTGGAAAATATAATGAAAAAGAACAATATTGCTGTAGAAGGTTTTGCAGAAGACCATAAGGCTGTGGCTGAATTTAATTTTTAAAAATGTACAATAATTATACTGGCCTGGTTTCGATGTATAAAGCGGCTACATTTACTGAATTCAACTGCCTCCGTGGCCGAACGGTTACCATGCTGGATTGCCACGCACAGGTCCCAGGAACGATATTTATTTCTCTCGTGAGTTCGGGTGCAATTTATGGTTCTCTATATATGTGTCTATGGAAGAAAAAGGCTAATTTTAAGATCAAGTTTGAAGTAAACCAATGTGTCTTGCCCACTATGACTTACGGTGCCGAGCTCAGATCATACAAACAAGGGAGATATGGTAAGTAGGCGTGACGCGTGCGAAAGTATCTGGCCTAAAACAAGTCAGATGCCTCGTCCTTTAGTTGAATTCCAATGAACGACCGCTTCACTGCTGCCGTGTTTTAAACAAAATGGCACGTCGTTCTGTAATTGTTTGTAAAAATAGAAGCTGCAATGTGAATTACATGAACGATGGCATCTCATTTCACATGTAAGTACTAAAATATTACTGCTTTTCCTCTGAAAATCAATAAAATATTATTTCGTGATATTAAAAGGTGATGATTTAACAATAATGATATTCTCGTTGTGATCAAAAACCATCGCTTGCTTAATAGAAATTTATTATTGAAATGATCAGTGTAACGACGCAATGGACAGCGTATTTACGGTTTGTATTATTGATGCGATAGACTCGTAGGTTCGTGGTGCGGTCACTAAATGGTTCCGCAAATTAGGAACGTGACCATGTTATGCATGTTTCTCGATATTTTTATGCGACTAACCAAATATAAGATTAAATTTTTTTAAGGTGCAAATATTAGTATATAGCCAATTAAATGCGTAAAAATATAGGTGAAATATAGTATCGTCGATTTACGAATGTATACGTATTATTGTTTACTAAGTATATTTATCTTAAATCACAATTTTAGATTTCTGAAGGATCCAAACATAAAAGAAAAGTGGATAAATGCAACTGGAAGGGGCCCAAACAGGTTTCCAACAAAAAACAGCACAATATGTTCTATTCATTTTGAGACATAGTGCTTTCAACCATTGAAAAAAGTTCGTCGACTCTTCGAATGGTCAGTCCCAACATTGGAATTACGTGCGATTTTGACGGTAAGTTTATACTTTATACCTATTGATTGATTGTCTTCGTCTGTACACTACACCTTAATGATACAATATATAATAATGTTGACAGAATTATATAGAACCTTCGACATCAAAAGGAAACGTTAATTCTGAACTGGATATTCGCTATAAAAAATAAAGTAAAATAAACGATGAAAACGATAATTAAAACTCTAAATAATGAAAAATATGCAAAAAAAAACATTTCAACTTCTGTAAGTTTCATTCACTTTGTGGTTACAGGAACATTCAGGAAACCTAGAACTAAAAGAATTCAATGAAATACTTCGAAAACGTAAATTACGTCAACTACTTTCCTCGCAACAAAATTTATTAAAAAAGAAAAACTCACAAATTAAGAAACTACAACAAAAAACAAGTCGTTATCGAAAAAAATTACTGATTTGAAAGATATTTTGGGAAATCTAAAAAAAGAAACTACATTGCAGCTGATTAAGTTACTCAATTAGAAAACCTTGGAGTTACAGACCTTATCCAGCGTTACGGCTAGAATATTTCATCGCGTCAAACCACAAAGAAGAAATATTCTCCTTCTTTAAGAACTTTTGCATATACTCTTCACTTTTACTCTCCAAAGGCGGTACGCCTATGTAAGAAAAAAATCCAGACAACTTTGCCTCACATTCGAACAATAAAAAAGTGGTATCAATCCATTAATGCTCAACCTGGTTTCACTCAAGAATCATTAAAAGCAATAAAACTTAAAGCAATCGGCACTAAACACAAAATCGTGGGTAATTTAGTTATCGATGAAATGGCAATCAAACAGCGTGTGGAGTGGGACGGGAAACAATTGCACTGTTTTGTCGATATATCTAATTCAGCAGGCCAAGGCGATTGTTTATCAGAAGCCAAACAAGTTCTTGTATTTTTAATTACCGCGATTAATGGGGCCTGGAAAATACTAGTAGGTTATTTTCTCGTTGATGTTGTGACAGGGGAGCAGCCTCAATGCACTTCATACTCAAGTCTTTGAAAACGTGCAACAATTGAAGTACGTTCCAGCTTACAAGATTAGCCAAGATCACTTGGAGCTTATGTTTGGACATATTAGGTTTCATGGTGGAAGCAGCACCAATCCAACAGCACGACAGTTTCCAGCAATTTATAAAAAGCTCTTAGTAAAGTCGGAGCTTAGAGATATAGACAGGGAAACTGTAAATCTCTTGACGAAGTTTGTTTTTTGACTTGTTCCTCTGCTATCAAACATATAAATCTTACAATAGAACCATATAAGTTATTTAATGAAAGTAATGAAGAAAACGAAATGGCTTTATTGTATGTACAAGCTTTCTTTGATGAGGAAATAAATATACTTGTGGAGAATTTTACAGAATTTAGTAGCCAGGTAGTTGCATACATTGCAGGATTCATCGTTCAACGGTTACTAAAACTCTTAAAATGTGATATATGCTGTGGCGGTTTAATTGCAGATACAGTTGACGAAAAGCATCTCAGTTTAATAGAATTGAAGGACAAAGGTGGACTTATATACCCTTCTAATGACGTGGTAACAGTATGTAAGCGGATGGAAACAATAATAAAATCCACTATTTTTCTGGTGAAAAAATAAAGAATACCTAAAAAAACATAAAACAGGAGCTGATGTCAAAGTTCTTACCGCATTTTATTGGTATGAATCTCTTTGAAATTATTAATTATCCACCAATACCACCAATCACTAATGAATAACCATTTAATATTGCTTATAAAAGCAGTGATGGAACTATATATTAATGTGCGCCTACATTATTTGACAAAGAACGCAACACCTCGATAGGTGTTGCGTTCTTTGTCAAATATTTATAAGAATTTATTTAAAATGGATACGATTATCCAAGCGGCAAGTTTTAAATAAATACTTACATTTAATTGGTGAATGAATTAATGTAGTAGATTCTATAATATACGTATTTTTTTCACAAAAGTATCGTTTTATTTCCACATTCCATAAACCTTATGAACAAATTTTAATAAAATAAAATGAAATTGAAGTATCGATAACTTTATATTTTAGTCAATCACTAGTATATTTGACAACTAATTGTCTTTTACACAGTACAGCGAGAACGGTTGATGTTTATGTGTGAGTAAAATGCTAGAGATTATTAAATGAACACTGTGTCTTAAGCAACAAAGCGCATAATGGATAGTGCAACGTGCACTAATTTCTTGGAACGAGTGTGTATAGCTTTTTGTAATTGCGTTTGTATTTGTGACAAATGGTAGGGACAACGTGGAGACATCGAGTCTCAGTACATTTTGAACTAAAGGCATATGTCCTTGTTTGCATGACCTGAGGTGCTGAGACATGGACGGTCACACAGAAGGCTGTGTGCAGAATGAGAGTCGCACAAAGAGCCATGGAGGGAGTCATGCCTGGCATCAAACTTATAGATTGAGATCCGAATTCGGAAATCCGTAGCCAAGAAATGGATATAGAAACGTGAGATATCCTGTAGCGAAGTTAAGCTTCATCGATTACCATTCCTTTTGGACAGTAACAAAACAGTAAACAAATATGACGGCAAATAACTAGAAAAAAGAAAAAAATACAGTCTTCTTGAAAAATGTTATTGAAACTAAGCGATAAATAGCAATGATAAAATGATAATAGGAATAGAGAGAAAAAGGTTTGTTTAAGTTTACTTTTTTGAGGTTGTTTACACAAACATACTTTAGTTGTAGACTGTGCTATTTCTGAATGTGTTTTGTTTGCTATATTGACAATATTGTATACTTAATTTACATGTGATATGAATATTTGTGGATAAATAATGTTATTAAAAAGCCTTAAAAAGCGTCTTGTCTATTGTCTCAGGGTGAAGGGCGCAGTGGTAGTGTGTTCCAACATCTTTGCGATTTAACCTTTTAACCGCCACGAACTCTTTAAAACGTCAATGAAACCATGTGTTATTTGTATATTCTAGTTAAGTATGGAAGTTAAGTATTCTAGTTAAGTTGGGGGCTCGAAGCAAATCGCCAAATTAAATAATGCCACTATTCCCCCGCTTTTTTTCAACTCCTTCCCTCTGCCTTACAGTAATGTTGTTAAAAATCTTGGCGTTCTTTTTGACTCCACTCTGTCTTGGTCGCCACATATCGCTGAGGTGAGTAGGAGGGTGTTTGCTGCCTCTGGGTCATTGCGGCGTTGTAAAAATCTGCTTCCTGTGAGGACTAAGGTTGAACTTGCGCAATCGTTGCTCTTACCTATTCTTGATTACGCTGATGTCTGTTTCATTGACCTTAACGAGGATCTGTTGAGCAAACTCCAGCGTCTACAGAATCTTTGCATCAGATTCATATACGGATTGCGCAAGTTCGATCATGTGGCCGAATTTAGGAGAAGGCTTCAGTGGCTCCCTATCAAGTTGCGCCGTGAGGAGCACGTTCTCAGCTTACTTTACAATGTTCTATACGACCCTCGTACTCCTCCATACCTTAAGGTTCGTTTTCACTTCCTCGGGGATGATCACAACCGTGAACTAAGGTCTAAAATGGATAACCTACTGAAGCCTCCTTTCACTCGCTCGGAGTATTACAAAAATTCTTTTACTATTCAGGCTGCAAATTTGTGGAACGATCTCCCATCTGAAATCCGACATTCTAAGTCGCTACCTATTTTCAAAACCGGATTGCGTAAACATCTTTTATCACGGTCCTAGTCTGCAACGTATGTATTAGTAAGTATAAGTTATTAGTAAGTATAAGTTTATTTAGGTATATTTATATATACATTATATCTACGTAGGTATAATATATCATTATTTTTTAAATATTTTATAAATTACTATGTGTCTTTATTTAATTTTATTATTTTGTATTTTTTTTAATTTTTTATTTATACAATTTTATTTTTTTTTAAATATTTTTATTTTTATATTTGTAAAATTGGCACACTACGTCTCCCGCTCCGATTAGCATTCCTCTAACCCTAAGGTTGTCTGGAAGAGATCGCTCTTAGCGATAAGACCGCCTTTGCCCACATTAGTTTTAAGTTGTTTATGTACTATTCTTGTTCTTGTGTGTGAGCAATAAAGTGTTTATCTATCTATCTATCTATGATTTTTATGTACAATTGTATTTAGGATAGTTCAGGGTGATGTTGAGACTACCCCGGTACTACAGCGCCTCCGGGATGTTTGCATTGGCGAATACGAATTGCTTCTATGCAGTCTTGTGGAAAAAAGTAGCATCGTTGGTTAGAAGGCGCCTGGGGAGTAACAACAGCATCCTGAAGGTTTTGATAGAGGACCACAGAGTGTCTGTACTGAGGCATCTCGTACGGACAATGATTCTACAAGAGATGCCTCGTAAGTACATGACATTTTAAACTTTAATTAATTAATTAAAATGTTATATAATATTCCTACTAGCAATAGCTTATAAGTTTTTTCTCTATTATACTAACACCAATGGACCCTGTTATCTGATAATCTCAGTACAGAGTACTAAAAAAACTGACCTCAAAAGTACGTGGAATTACGTCTATTTGCTAAGTTTCATTGAAATATCCCCTAGTTCGCCACTATACAGGACTTGATACTGGAGCTAATAAAAATAGGTTCTCACTACGACACTACTCAAAGTATATTGTGAGAAAAACGCCTTGAATTGGAGAAATAGCAAAATCAACTAAATAATTGCTAAAAGTAATTGCTCCTAAATTAAAGTTAGGCGCTATTTATAAAAATGAATCTTCATGTGTGTGTGACAGCCACCCTTTGAGGTGGATGATTTTCTTCAAAATGAAATGGGACCACTATGGAAATACCCCCTTTCCAACAAAAAAAGAATCATGAAAATCGGTTCACAAATACCGGAGTTATCGCGTAACATACATACAAAAAAAAAGAACATACAGTCGAATTGAGAACCTCCTCCTTTTTTGAAGTCGGTTAAAAATAAATATTATGAATTTGAATTTACCTTAGGAGAATTGAACTAATATAAAGTTCAAATTCATAACATGTCACATCACTAGGCTTGGCGTCTAGAAAACAAAACTAGTTTTTGTCAGTGGCGGTCAAAAGGTTAAAGCTATGAGTGGCACTGCAACGGTCATGGACAGACATGTCGATTACAACCAGACGCACGACTTGTTCGTCCCGTCACTTGATATCGTAATAAATACTACAAATATTGCATAATGTATTTCAACCCAAACGCAGCTATTTTGTATATTCAGCTATATTCATCACATCACATAGATAATAATAAACGTTCTTAAAATAACGTAAAGTACAACCATACGTATAACAAATAAATATAACACAACATCACGTATGTTGCCCGGGTTATCCACGTGATTGCCAATGCCGGTTACGCGAATGACGATAGTACGAAGATGGTCAACCATTCGCGCATTTCAGCTTTCGCAAATTTGCTTTTGGAAATGAACCATCGCTCTTTAAACTTTCGAGCTTTTAGACCTTCGCGCAACTGAACATTCGTGAAAATAAGCCGTCGCACACTATCGTCATTCGCAATCACGTGGACAACCCAAGTTGCGAATACTCGTGTTATGAAAATCGGAAACAACGACGGTACCACAAACACCCAAACCCGGGACGTTTTAGAAAAGATAGTTTCTAGATTGACCCGGTCGGAGATCGAACCCGGGACTTCAGAGAACCACTCGACCACAGACGTCAAAAGCTGCAATAATGTTATATGTTATGTATAATTTATGTTTAACATTAATATAAATCTCTTTCTTACCAAGCTAAAATCTATAAACTTGTGTTAAATGCAATATAAAATTGTTAAATTAAAGAGTATTGAGAAAATTGTAACGTATCAGGTTTCAGAGCAGTGCGGATTTACCTGCGGACCGTCCGCGCGGAGTACCGTAACGGACGGTAACGTGTGGCGTTAGAACATCGTTTTACTGTGACGCAGATGTAGGCCTGTCTTCCGTGAATATCCGCACTAAATTAAACATATCGCAATGTTAATACAATAGTGTATTAACTCAAAAAGTGGACTGTCTCAGAATCGATGAAAAACGAATTACTCATTTCCCGCAAAAAATCATTAAAATTTATATACATTATAGTTTATTATAGACTCTTAAACAATTTCCCTAAGATATTTAAAAATAAAATGGAAAAAATTATTTAATATTTTTGAATAAGGATTATTTTAGCCAGAACAAGGTCTCATAAAGTGTGTCGCATTTTGAGTTAAGTAGATTCCATTTTATCTTTTATATGGGACTTGTCAACTTATGTCTCAGGGTGACGGGCGTAGTGGCAGTGCCCCTCAGATCTTTGCGATTTAAAGCTCTGAGTGGTACTGCAACTGTTATGGACAGGCGTGTAGCTTACCATCAGGCGCACGACTAAACTTGTTCGTCCCGTCACTTGATATTATAAATTAAAAAAACTCAAAAAGTGAATTTATTCAGAATAGCTGAAAAACTAATTTCTCAGTTCCCGTGAAAGATTATTATAATTTATGTACAAGTTAAAATTTATTAGACATCTAAACAACTCCAATTTGCCAATCAGAAGTATATTTGAAAACAAAAGTAAGGACTGTTTTATCCAGAACTAGCTCACAAAACGGTTGTCTCATTCTGGGTTAAGAAGATATATTTCGTTGTTTCTTACAATATTCTAATGACAATTTTATTGACGTGTAGAGAAACAAATTTTACGTTCAGAAATGGTATAATCTTGAATTTCACGTATTTTGAGTTACAACACTATAGTAATAGCAGTGCGATGTATACTAATTAAATATCGATTTAGAACACTGCAGATTCTATGCATGCGGATGACCCGTGGGCGGATAATCCATACGGACCGTACTCACAGCTGTGAAACCATCCTAAACAGTTAAAGAGTCCCGTCTAAGAGACGATTTGCGATTAGAATTACGGGAAAATTTGCAAAAAGCATTCACGTTAACAACGATTAGCATTAACTATGAAAAGTTATTTGATTTTCATCCCCCTCTTAGGGGACAAAAGAGGATATTAAAGTAGTACGAAAAATATTATTTCGCCTGTCACATCTTTTTCTTTATTTATTATATCAAATGAGACCCGTCACATTAGCTGTACGAAACTAAATCAACGGTGAAACGAAGCGAAAAGTTATTATTGGAAAAATATTATAAGACTTTAGTTTAGGTATATCTTGAGACTATATTATTATGTACTAGCTGATGCCCGTGACTTCGTTTGTGTAGAATAGCCATAATTTCAATTAGCCTGCTGTACTATACTAATTTTCATAGCTTTATAGGTTCTCCATAGAAATTTTCATCGTCTATTTCACTCCTTTTTGGATTTAAGGTGGTTTCCCACTGGTCAGGTGAGACGAGACGAGGCGAGACGAGAATTGAAATCTCGCCGGCCTATTTTCACCAAAAATTGTCATTAATCGCGTTAACGATATCGTGGGTAATGACGATTCAGTGCTGTTTAATACGTCTAGCGGCTGAAGTAACATGTCCCGTTATATTAATGGAAGAACAATCGGATGAAGCCATATGTTTTAACCGACTTCAAAAAGGACGAGGTTCTCAATTCGACTGTATTTTTTTCATATTACGCGATAACTCCGGCGGCATTTGTGAACCGATTTTGACGATTCTTTGGAAAGAGGATACCTCGGTAGTGGTCCCATTTCTATTTGGAGATAATATTCCACCTCTATGGGTGGCAAACTAGGGGATAAATCCAGTTTCGCACAATTTCCAGTAACCGATTTCAATAAAACTTGGCAAATAGATGAATTCCAAGAACTTTTGAGGTCGGTTTTTTTAGTACTCTGTATTGAGGTTATTTAAATCTCAAATCGTTGGGAATCTACTATTTCGCGATTGATATTATTAGTCATCGCGGACTCCCGTGAGATCGTGCGGGCACTTGCCAGAAATCATGTTTCCTTTGTAGAGTATAATACTATATATAGGCAGCAATACGGTTCAGTATTATGTCAACAAATATTTCAATTCTCGGCTCGCCTGTCTTCATCAATCCAGACTATTTCCACCGAGGAGAGAATTTAATGTTGCCATACAAAATTACATAAAAATTCTCATCCTCACCTCGTCTCGTTTCGGCTCGTCGGTGGAAAAGCACCTTTAATCTCGTGACAAGAATAGCCCACGTCCTTCTCCTACATAGGTCCCGTTTTTCACTATACCAAAATTTATGAATATTGGCTCAGCAATTTAGACCTGAAAAAGTAACAGACAGTTATATTAGCATTTATAATATTAGTTTAGTAAAGAAAGAAAGCAAATTGGGCACTTTTTTTCTTTCGTACTTGCTTACCAGGACAAAATTGAGGACAATCAAATGAAAGTCTAGATCAAGAATACTCTTAACTGACAAGACTGTAAGCATGTAAGCTTGGAAGCTTTTAAGCGTGTATGCGTGTATGCGTGTTGATGGGGCGAAAGGTATGTGTCAGGATCGTAGTAAGAAAACTGTTGCCTCTGCCCACACCAATGAGAGAAGAACGTAAAGTGCACGTGTTCAAGCATAGTTTCATAGTTTAATGACATAAGGCATTCTGTTTAGGGTTATGCCGCCAATGTTAATAGAATCTTTGTCTTTCGTTCGTCTTGATCTTGATCTATAAGTTGGATGCCGAGCATGATCTCTCTCTCGATCCATGGCACCTTGTGCGACTCTAACCGCTCACGCGATACATGCAGCCGTAGACCACACCTAGAGGTGATGATTTTATACCGATTTATCCGGATATCGAAGTTATAACAAGTAAAAGAACTAATATTAATTGCTATTTCGGTAACGACTCTAGCAAACCATAAAGTTTTTAACGCCTGGGTCTGTCATTTAAAAAAAATAAACAACTTCAAAAATACCTCACGACAATCGTGTGTGTTATTGTTTGGGCTGGTGATTTCGGTGTTTATTTATTGAAAACATACCGTAAGTAGCGTTTTTTAAGTTTACCCTGAATATAAATGTTTATAAACTATACTTTAAGGAGTAATTTCATGGTACACGTTAGAACCACTCAAACGGAATATTATCATATTTATCCAAGCACACCAAAAATTTAATTAGTGCTTTTTAAGTGCAGGATTTGCGGTGTATTACTGCATTTTATTTGAGATGTTTTTATTGGTAGTACGGAGGGTATTTATTTAGCAATGCAGAATAATAATTTTTATTTATAAAAAATTGTACTTAAACTGAATCCTTTTCTAATTTGCGAAACCAAATAGCCACCATTTCGCGGTAGGAGTAGCGCATCGCGTGAGCGATTACACATTAACATACATATAGTATATTACAGAAAGGAGATTACTAATCTACGCGAATTGCACTTGTCGACATGTTGCGAAATCTGGTGTGACGTAACCGACCGCGGAATCGCCGATACACGACACCCTTCGGCCTAAGCTTCCTTATTTTTCCGTCATAAAAATCAACGTTCGATTGGCACTCTCACAACAAACGAATTATAAAACTCGTGGCGGGACTCCAATAGCTTATGGCTATTATAATAAATACCAGATTTGAGAGTTGTTACTACCTCAAATGGTTGATTCCACATAACAATGGTAATGTTAAATCAATCATTTTGGAACAAACTAACGTTTTGGGCCTTTGATCACGGTTGACTGTAAAGGGCCCGAAAAATTGGTTTGCTTGAAAAAACAAATATACGCGATTTCAATACTGAAAAATAGTTTCATTTCCTAAAAGGTAGTACTGACAAAAAACTTCCCGGCATCAGAGATAGATGGCACGATTCACCAAAAAATAATTTCGTCCGAGTTGTCGCTCTTTGGAATATATTAACTCAGTTTTCTTTTGTTATGGTTGAACTTCGTGTCATTTGATCATACCATAAATAAAATAATTTTCTCAGAAGTTTCATCACAAAAATTTATATGCGAATTTCCCATTTTTCTTTGTGATTTCTGGGACCTTTGGGAGAGGCTAGCACCAGAGCACCCGTTGACTACCAAAGAAAACAGAAACGGGCGCATCAAATGTTACATAGACATTTACGCTCTGAGACCACGGAAGAAATAATATAATGGAAGTGCCCGAGTCGACACTAGCTCAGCTCGATTTTGAATTTTTCTATATCACGGGTATAGCACGGGTCGAGCGACACTGGCTTTATTTCGGAATTGAGTTTTTTACAAACCAAGTTAAAGCCCTTTGAAAAATGAATAACAATACCGCACACATTGAACATAGACCCGAACTAGCGAAACCCTGTGTCGCAGGTGCCATGGACACACACATAGACATTAATTACACTTAACTCACGAGAGAAATAAATGTAGGCCATTTCTCCCGGCCCGGGAATCGAACCTGCGACCTCTGCGTGGCAGTCTGGCATGGTAACCGTTCGGCCACGGAGGCAGTTAAAATCTAAAAATAAAAATACCTGTTCTAGTTAGTTCAGTTGATATAAAAAAATCATTACACTACATCGTGGCACTACAACTGCCGTGGACAGGCGTGTAGCTGACCATCAGGCGCATGAATTATTCGTGCCCTCAATTGAATCATTATAACAGCGGTTTTCTTGAAAAATTTCAAGGTAAGTTTGTTTGTAATTTAAATCCGGAAACATAATTTCATTTCCTATGTGTAACAATCGCGAAAACCTAAGAACTCGACAGTATTACCTTTTTCTCGGGTTTCTCATGTTTGGAGAAGGAATTATCTACTTTATTTAATGGTAATAAAGCAGTTATTCTCATAATGGAATAACCTTGGATTCACTAGACAAGCGTACCAAGAGACTTATAAGTGGCTAGGAATTAGTAAAGCAAAGCTGCAGAGCCTTGAACACCGCCGTAGAGTTGCCTATTTGTCGGTATTCTACAGGATATATCACGAAGAGTGTGCGATGGAATTACACGATTTAATTCCGCCTTCTCATCGGGGGACTAGACGTGGTCTGGGGTGCCACCCATAATATATTGTCGATATTCCCAAGATTCGTACGAAGCTTCTCGCTTCCACATTTATATGGTGAGCGGCTAGGGAGTGGAATTCCCTGCCTGCGGAATTGTTCCCAGAACGCCATAACTTGGACCATTTCAAGGCGAGAGTGAACAGGCCTTATTTAGGTGTGCATGTTACATCATCGACCTCGTCGTCAAGTCCTTCAAGTGAGATATTTTATTTAAAAAATATTGCAAATCGATCAAATGGTAATATTAAGTAAACAAGCTTAATGTGTGCCTGTCTATACATATGTACTGAAAATGTTTTTTTGGCGTCTAGATGTCGCTCAACGTTAAGAAACTAAGAAATTGACAGATATCATTCCGGTTACATACTCATTAGTCATTTGAGTTTCTTTAAATATGCTTTTATTTTCGTACTTATTAGAATGATTTGAAAAACTAAATAAATTTATTTTATTCAAATTTGAAATTATGACATTTGAAGACGCTAAAGAATTCTTTTAATAATTATTTTGCCATTGTTCTATAAAGAGTCCCGTACTACAATTGCATTTTATATTCCACCAAAAAAATCTATTTTCGGCACAAAATCGCTTGCCACCGCGAAATTTGAAGCCCGTGTAATTGACCCATTTGTCGCCTTTATAAATGATTAACCTCTCACATTTTCGTCACGAAAAAATTGAACATCTTTTTTTCGTTAAGCCTGCGGTTGCCACAGCTGGCAGTTAGTTACTTCAGACAAAAATAAGCTTACCCATCCAAACTTTACTAGCCTCCAGGGCACAATGCTTCAGGGAGTGGCTTTCGATTATAGTCTCTACTTAATACTATTTTGTCTATATCTTAGTAGGGAATTACTGCCGCCTTATCTATTTACTAACATCAAGCTGTAATGTGAGCATTCCGGTTTTGAAGGGTAAGAAATTACAGGCAAATGGGACTTATCAACTTCGGTGACGGGTGCAGTGGCAGTGCCCCTCAGATCTTTGCGATTTAAACCTCTGATTGCCACCGCCACCAGGCGCACGACTTGTTGGTTCTGTCACTTGGTAAAATAAAAAATCTTTATTCTATTTTTATTGTCTTTAATTAATTTATAAAAAAATGTTCTCTTAAATGTACTCGGAAATATTATAATTTATGAATCACGTTACTTTTACCAGCCAAGCGGGGCTATGTTGAGTGTCTGCGTTATTACTAAACGATATCATAATTTACTTAGATCGGAGAGGACAAAATATTTTGAAAAAATGATTGCACATAGTAATAACAATATTAAAACAATGTGGCGTATAGTAGCTATCGAGTCTGGTAAAATAAAAAGGACAAAGTTAGACTATGTAGACGTCATGAAACGGCCAGACGGTAACGACTTCAAGTCGAAACAAGAATTGGTTAATACTCTCAACAACCAGTTCGTAACGGCGGCGACACATTGCGCAGCTCCACAGGCCAACGTTACATTAGCGCATCACTTTCTTTCGGAAGCTAGACACTTAGCTAACCAGTCAATTTGGTTACCTTATTTTACACCATTCGAAGTACGTCGTATAATTATGACAAAAATTGCTAATAAGCCTACAAGAGACATCTACGGCGTATCAGTTGAATTTCTACGTTCAATCGCGATGACGATGGAAGTACCACTGACAACTTTATTCAATAAGTGTATTAAAGAAGGTATCTACCCCAAATACTTCAAAGAGGTCAAAGTCTGCCCCCTTTACAAAGGTAAAGGTAAAAAAGCTGACCTCAGTTGCTACAGACCAATTCCAATAATACCCGCTGTGGCAAAAGTATTTGAAAATGGGCTCACCGCAAGGCTTACCACGTACCTTAAGAAAACGCACGCCTATCGTAGTGAGCATTCCACAACAATCGTCACTCGTAAAATTATTCAGGCCGTTCTTGGAAAGGCTTTCGACGTCGCTGACCAAACTGTATTATCGATGAAATTCCAGCATTATGGCATCAACAGACGTGTGCTAAAGTTGTTACTGTGGAGTTCATGAGTGACAGAGTTCAATATGTAGTAGGTGAGGGGGGAAGGTAAGGTCCGACGGGCTCCGTACCGCAGTAGGTGTCCCGCAAGGATTTTCGTTGTCTAACCTGGCTTTCTCTATCCTCCTAAATGACCTACCTAGTGCCATAGAACAGGCAGAAATATATATGTATGCAGATGATGTAGCAGCAATTATTACTGCACTGACTCTTGACGCGTTAGAACGGCAGCTCAACTCTGTTGCATATGACCTGTCAGGCTGGTTTCGGAGCAACGGATTGATATTAAATCTTCATAGACGCAATTCATAAGTTTCGACTTTTCTGGTAGACCACGCCTACCACTTATACTTAGCGTAGACAGTATTCGTATAGAGCAAGTGCAGATGGTATCCTTCCTTGGTTTCCTGGTAGATCAAGCATTGACTTGGGAGCAACACATTGACCATCTTTGTGTAAAACTGGCGAAGACATGCTTTGCTCTAAGTCGTCTCTCTGCGACACTTACAAAAGCCAGAGTTCGTGCATGCTATTTTGCCTCCGTACAATCGGTACTAGAATATAGCATTGAATTTTGGGGGAATACGGTGGATTGGGAACGTGCTTTCAGGCTGCAGAGACGTGCAATATTGGCCGTGGTGCGTTTTTCTAATGATGAGGGATACTGACGCTTCCCTGTCTGCTGATACTCCAGATAGCTATGTATGAACGTAACCACTTGTATCAGTTCGCACAGAGATGCAACAATGAGCGGTATACCCGCTCACGCGATACATGCAGCCGTAGACGCATACCACACCTAGAGGTGCCGGTGATGATTTTATACCGATTTATCGGATATCGAAGTTATAACAAGTAAAAGAACTAATATTAATTGCTATTTCGGTAACTACTCTAGCAAACCATAAAGTTTTTAATGCCTGGGTCTGTCATTTAAAAAAAATAAACAACTTCAAAAATATGTCACGACAATCGTATGTGTTATTGTTTGGGCTGGTGATTTCGGTGTTTATTTATTGAAAACATACCGTAAGTAGCGTTTTTTAAGTTTACCCTGAATATAAACGTTTATAAACTATACTTTAAGGAGTAATTTCATAATAAACGTTAGAACCACTCATACGGAATATTATCATATTTATCCAAGTACACCAAAAATTACAATAGTGCTTTTTAATTGCAGGATTTGCGGTGTATTACTGCATTTTATTTGAGATGTTTTTGTTGGTAGTACGGAGGGTATTTATTTAGCAATGCAGAATAATAATTTTTATTTATAAAAACTTGTATTTAAACTGAATGCTTTTCTAATTTGCTAAACCTAATAGCCGCCATTTTGCGGTAGGAGGAGCGCATCGCGTGAGCAGTATAGCCACTGCGATATGGAGGCCGCCTCCGCGGCGATCTTCACCGGCTTGGGATGGCGACGCGGACCATTCATGCAATGAGCCATCGCGTATACAATACCCTACGATGTCACTAGTTATAGTGCTCCGAGCACGTCTTCCTTTCACTTTAGGCTAAAGATGTGGCTAATCCAGCGCTTTTTTTTTAATTTATCGGATTTTTTTATTTTTAAATAATATTATTTTATTATATGTAGGTTACTATATTTCTTTAATATCAGTTTATAATGCAATTTATTTAAAATACATTTGTTTAGTTAATATTCTCTTTGACATTTAAGGTACTAAATTGACATGTAATGGAAATTATGATTATGATTATTATTGTTATTATAATAACAGAAGAAGATGATGGACTTCATTTTTGAAAGAGGATAAACTAGGAGACCTTCTGACGGAGTCTGGGAGAGCATTCCAGAGACGTGAATGTAACAATGGAGAGTGAAGGAATCAGACATGAAGCCAGAATGAAAGAAAGGTATAGCGAGTACAAGACAGATAATGGATCGAAGGGGGCGTCACAGAGATACTGAATTTTACATTTCAAGTATTCTGGATTGTTAGGATTGAAGATAATGGAGTGCAACGGGTTGAGTGGTCTCTTCTGCTGCCGGGAATGTGGTATTTGCGCTTCTCACTAGCATTTTTTTTTTTCGACCAAAATACAGAAAAGACGAAAAAACAAAACAATATCCAAACACTTTAGTTTAAATGTTACGTCCATTTTCTGTTCTTTAAGTAAGCGGTACAGGTGAAATGAGGTAGATACTTTTAATTCTCGCAATTAGAACATTGGGCAGTTGGCTGTATGGTTTTTCTTTTGCCTGTTTACATAGTTCAGAGAAGAAGACAGTAATGGATGTTCATATTTACTTTGCAGGCCTTGGCCGGGAAGAAGTCGCATGGTCCATAAATGACAGCCAGAAATTTCCGAGCATGTTTGAGAAAATCATTTTATGTCATTGACTTACAATTATATGGACGTCCGGTCCACGCTAAAAAGTGTCCGAACTTATAGGGCGTTAAAATCGTATACAGAGCGTCATTCACGCTTTAGTCTTCGTTTGTTCGACTGACAGCGAAGCAAGCAAAATTAGACAGTACTGCGATGACATTACAATTTAAATTCAACGGTTTAGCTTTTTCATATTCCTTTACATGTCACTACGTTTAAATAGGTTGACTTGGGACATTTTTTTCGTGGTTTTTGTATTAGACCCGTCGTCCATTTAATTGTAAGTCAATGTTTTATATAGTCTTTTTAACTGTTTAGTTTTGTATTTAAATTTAAATTTAAATGTACTAATTTTAGGCGCCTTTATCTTTCATTTGACTATTGTATCTGTTTGTTTGTTGTTGTGTTGCAACTAAGTATATAAATTGTCATGCGTTTCCTTTGGTCTTGCTCACCCTATTGTTAAAGTCCGCTATATCTCCTATTCAAGTATAAAAAAGTTGTCGATTAGTTTCGATCATAGCAACTTTACCTCTCTCTTAAAAAACATTTTGCAGAAGCGGCCTTATTACATCAAGGATGCGTGTTATAAAAGTACCTAATTAAATAACAGCCAAACTTAATGAGTATTCTTCTTTCGTTTCATTACATTGTAATTGAACATCTATTACGGAAGACTAATAAAGTATTGGGTGAAGTAGCCCCTCCTAGTCGTAATCCTGTAATTTGGCCCCGGCTTTATTACTTATTAACTGTTATAACATGTCTGCAGCAATTTCACTGGATCTACATGCCTTTGCTTAATTAACTGAAAGTATCTGTAAATTTAATACAACAAATAACAAACTTTAATCAAGTGTGTATCAGCCATATTGATGTATATTATTTCGCCACCTTCCTGTTAAAGGAACACCTCTTTCATAAAATTCTTGTTTTAGTGTTTTATAGAATACAGCTCTATGTGTCGTTTGATGGTCTCTTTGAATACAAAGAATTTTGCAAAGACCGAAACAAGTGAAAATCGGAAGGGGCTATGTCGGCGGATGAGGTAACACATTCCAACTTAAAGCGTGAAATACACAGAGGCCGGGAGCGGGTCGGGCGCGTGTCGGGTCGGGAGCACAACCGATGGGTCTAATTCCGTGTATTTATATGGACGACGACACAGCACGCAAGGGCGTGACTTAAGGAAAAGTAAAAGGCTGTCTTACGGGAGCTAGTTCATTGTATAGTCTGAAGTCTGGTACAAGAAGAATCTCGAGTATTAATACAATGAAGTTTATACACTAATTACAGTAACAACGAACATGCTAAAAGTTGTAATTCTACAATTTAATAAATAAAGTTACGTGAGCTGCAAACTCTAACTGATCAAGGTAAAACAAACATCTGTGGATGCTGAGGCAGCATCCTTAACTCGTTAGCTCCCGACCCGACGCGCACCCGACCCGCACCTGCTCTCTGTGTGTTTCACGCTTAACTGTAATGCTCTGGCTACACAGAGGAGGTAGCGGGAGTGTCTCGGGCCCCAGAATTTTTGTACCGTTCGAGTTCTTATGCACCCTGCCACATTGAAACCGGGTGACGGGGTGCGGTATGACAAACAGGCGCGCGCCGGTTTCGGGGCGAACGCGGGCCAGGTGTGTGCGCTATGCTGTATTCCATTGATTTCTATGCTACCATCCATACGGAGCGGCAGGGGCGAAGTCGGGAAGCGCGGCGTTAGTGGGATTGCACTTTGTATTTTTTTATAACCATGAATTTGTTTTTACTAGGTTTCAATATGAATAGAATCTAAGTAGAGAAATAAAACGTGGCTGCTTTGAATGTCACGCCGGCCGCCTTCGCGCCGTCGTCCCGCCGCGCCGTGAACTATGCGTGGTACTGCTGTGTGGCAAGCCGCCGTACGCATTCGGTTCCCGCAGGGCCGGTCGCGGACCGCTTTTGCTGCTGCAACGCGTCTGTATGGCCTGATCTTATTAGTTTTCGGCTTTTATAGGCGTGTGTAGTTTGTCATTGTATGAATAGAATAGAAAATCATTTATTCGACGAAGGTTATAACATGAAGAAAAAAAAGAGAAAACAGAGAAAAAATTTGGCTTAACAAAAAGAAATCAATTATTGTATAATACTGTGTATGACCCGCCGAATAGATCTCCACCTCAGCATATGAAATAAGACACCTACACGATTCACCAGTTCTGTGCGTTTTTCATGAATTATACATGTGGTCTGTGAATTATACACTAAAAACTTTCCGACAGCCTGGAGCTCCTTGGCATAACAGACAATCTTTGGCGCTAATATGAAAACTAAGACACAAATTGCAGCCAAAAAACTGGTTATCCTTATTAAGGTTAAGCGATATTCGCTCCTGGACAGCACTTTGTACAAAGCACAAATCGCTCTTGTATGGAGTATTGCAGTCACCTCTGGGATGGCTCAGCGCAGTGTCAACTTGAGGCTCTCGATTCCATTAAACTCAGAGCCAGGAGACTTATTGGCGACAATAAGCTTGAATATCTATAAGCTTCTTATCCGCTCACGCGGTGCGCTCCTCCAACCGCATAATGGCGGCTATTTGGTTTCGCAAATAAGAAAAGCATTCAGTTTAAATACAAGTTTTTATGAATAAAAATTATTATAGCATTGCTAAATAAATACTCTCCGTACTACCAACAAAAGCATCTCAAAAAATGCAGTAAATCTGCAAATCCTGCACATAAAAAGCACTAATGAAACTTTTGGTGTACTTGGATAAATATGATAATATTCCATTTGAGTGGTTGTAACGTTTACCATGAAATTACTCCTTAGAGTATAGTTTATAAACATTTATATTCAGGGTAAACTTAAAAAACACTACTTACGGTATGTTTTCAATAAATAAACACCGAAATCACCAGCCCAAACAATAACACTCACGATTGTCCTGACGTATTTTTGAAGTTGTTTATTTTTTTTAAATGACAGACCCAGGCGTTAAAAACTTTATGGTTTGCTAGAGTAGTTACCGAAATAGCAATTAATATTAGTTCTTTTACCTGTTATAACTTCGATATTCAATAAATCGGTATAAAATCATCACCGGCACCTCTAGGTGTGGTTTACGGCTGCATGTATCGCGTGAGCGGATACTTTCACGCACTAATGCAAAGTTGCTTGTCTGTTGGTTTTCTATAGAATATATTTCGGTAAGTGTTCCCATGAGCTCCATTAGCTCATCCCGCCCGCCCCCTTTTACTATGGGATGTCCAGACGTACGGCAGGATATCATCCTTACTTGTCGATATTCCCTTAGGCGTGCCGCCCAGCCCGGGAATAGAATTACCTGCCTGCGACTGTATTTCCGACCACATACAGCACGAGTATCTTTAGGGTGCGACTGAATAGACATCTTCTGGGCGAGCTCGTTCCATCGTAGATCCTATCTTTGCTCCAGAGCTGCTGACCACTACCTAAGTGGTCAAGAGCAAATCCATTTTATTAAGAACTTTCCCACCCTTATATATATTATTTATTTGTTTAAAGTTGTTTTTCCCACCGCTCAGACTTTTTAGCCATCCCATTATATAATAAAAATGAATATTAATTTGTTGGTACACAAGGGGCCATGTCGCAGGTGGTGCAAGATTATTAATCAAATCCCAACCCCTTTCGGTTAAGGTAGGTTGTGTATGGCTTTGTCCCTTCCAAGACAGGAGTCTTAGTTAGCACTGAGACATACGTCTATTATACAGTAGTTGATATAGAGTATAAATATGACTATTTAGTATCAGTAGAGGTTCTTGTGAAGGAGTTCGTCCAGGAAACTACTGTCACCATACCTTTTCTGAAAGCAAGTTTTCGGTTTTGAAGGGTAAGGTTGTTGGTTAAGTATACAAGAAGAATACAAGACTTTTATTCGCTGAAAAATGTAGTTAACAATGCAGGTCTTATCATCATCATCATAATATCAACCGGAAGACGTCGACTGCTGAACATAGGTCTCCCCCAAAGATTTTCCGACTACTCAATCGGACGCGACGTGCATCCATCGGTTACCCGCCGCCCTTACCAGGTCATCCGTCTATCTTGTAGGAGGGCATCCCACTGAACGCCTTCCGATTCGTGGTCTCCATTCGAGAACCTTTCTGCCCCAACGGCTGTCAATTCTACGAGCTATGTGCCCTGCCCACTGCCAAGTCAATTTGCTAATCTTCTGAGTCATGTCTGTAGGTGACTTTCATTCTTCTACGGATCTCCTCATTTCCCATTTGCACGAAGGTGTCATATTATATTAGATCGTACATTTCACCAAAACTTGGCATGCGAATATTTTACAAAATTCTTATTTCGCTATTGATGTAGCATGCTTTAAAATTAAATTAATACAATATGATAAACAAATAACAACAATTCAAATTCACATTTCGAAGGCTTCCGTTTTTTTGCACATAGATTCCAAGCTCCTGCTCCGAACAAGAGAATGAAGAAAATGCAACAATGAGCCAGTTGAGCGCGGAGATCGATGTTAAGACGTCTGTTGCAGAGCAGGGTCTTTATTCTGAAGAAAGCATTTCTCGCTTGTTCAATGCGCTTGCAACCTTGCTTCCAGACTGTGGTCACCACGGTCATCAACATAATAGCCTAAGTTGAAAAGGTTGTACACCACTAATAGGGTACTTCGTTTCACAAAAACTTTTTTGACAGTTTGAACATTGACTTACAAATAAATGGACGACGGGTCTAATACACAAACCACGAAAAAATGTCCCAAGTCAACCTATTTAAACGTAGTGACATGTCAAGGAATATGAAAAAGCTAAAACGTTGAATTTAAATTGTAATGTCATCGCAGTACTGTCTAATTTTGCTTGCTTCGCTGTCAGTCGAACAAACGAAGAATAGAGCGTGAATGACGCTCTGTATACGATTTTAACGCCCTATAAGTTCGGACACTTTTTAGCGCGGACCCGACGTCCATATAATTGTAAGTCAATAAGTTTGAAGGAAAAGAAAGGAAAGAAAGGCTAAAACAATAAAGGTATATAAAAACACAGGTACAATACTATAAAACACTCCCTAACTTACGCATATGCTTATGGATGAATATAAAGTAGACATTTACCCGAAAAGGGCCAAGTTATACACATTGGTATTAACATTAAAATTAGCACATGATTAGGTTGAGAACTGGTAAAAGGATCAAAAGTGGATGCAATTGAAAAGGACGATTCAAAATTTGAAAGCCAGTGACCAGGAACCAGAGTAAAGGTGATAAAAAGGTGGCATGACGACTTAAGGAGGTCACATCGTCACGAAGTACTTGTATTTCTGCACTTTTTCTAGCTTCTGTCCGTTGTATAACAAGTACACCAATAAATCAATAAATCAAGCAATAAATTGTAAGGTCAAAAGCAAACCAACGCAGGCAGGTAGTATATTTGATTTATACACGATAAATTTCAACATAAGCCTGTAACTGTGACGCGGTTCAACCACGAGATTTACGGGACACGTGAATTGAAAAGCGAAATTGTTACGAAAAATATAGGTCCACGGAAAAAGCGGTAGATAATAAATTTGCTGTCTAGTTTTTAGAATGAACATTATTTTAGAATTAACATTATACATCCCAATGCAAGGCAACGTCTTGAAATAAGTTAAATAGTAAGTTATGACCAATTATAAAAAATATATGAAAAGGCCCAAGTTAGATTTCTTCTTATGTAACAGGACGAATAAATGGTTCGCCTGGTGGAATCAACACACTTCTCCATAGTAGTTGCAGTGCCACTGAGAGCCTTAGGTTGCAGAGATCTGAGGGGCACTGTCACTGCGCCCATCGCCATGAGATATAAGAATAATGTGCTTATAATACCTGAAAATAATTTGTAAATATTTTACCAAATCATAGCCAATAGAAGATATATTATATACGTTCGTGCTACCAAAAACTGAACTCTAAAATTTTATAAAAGCTACCCGGGAAGCATTAAAGTTCTTTAAGTATAAATCATCTGTAAATTCTAAAACTTTGTTTCAAACTGCAACAAATTGTATCACTAAAGAATGTCAAGTTGAATTTCACTTGGGTTCAAAGAGAAAGAAGGATGTTAACAATAATAATTTGCAGAATGCCCTTGCTTCCGTGTCAGAGATTAATTAAATGTTTTTTTAATTTACTGAAGCACTTTGACAGTTAGCCTAATTTTGCTACAATACAAAAGGACCAACTGAAGGCTCTTCGCAGCTTCTGTAATGTCATATAACACATGTCCTATTTAAACGGTTTTTCTTGTTGAGTGTCCTCCGGTATTTGTGAACCGATTTTCATAATTTTTTTTTGTTGGAAAGAGGGTACCTCCATTGTGGTTCCATTTAATTTTGAAGAAAATCATCCACCTCTAAGAGTGGCTGTTCACGCATGAAGATTCATTTTTATAAATAGCGCCAAAATTGTATTATAAGGAGCAATTATTTTAATGGTTGATTTTGCTATTCTCTAATTCTACTAAGTGAACTTAACTGCTAGTCGTCAAGGTCGTGGATATAGCCTGGTGCAGCTGGTGAAGGTGTCCACAGCCCTTTTCGTATGGTCAAAGGCCATCCACATTCAACTGGTTGGTTACTTGACAAGCAATAATTATTCATTGCGCTTAAGGGGAAACTGAATATATCATATTCCGACAATGGTCTGTCATTTGTTGGTGCTTACAACGACCTTTCAAATTTAAAAAAAGTAATTAAAAGAAATGAAGAAAAATACTTCTATTTGTTTTAACCGACTTCGAAAAAAAGGAGGAGGTTTCTTCTTCGACTGTATTGTAATATGTATGTTCTGCAATAACTCCAGCATTTGTGAACCGATTTTGATGATTCTTTTTGTTGGAAAGATTGCAGCATTGGTCCCATTTAAATTTGAATAAAATATTTCACCCCTAAGGGTGATAAACTAGGGTATGAATCCGGTTTCGCGCACTTTCCGTGAACCGATTGTAATAAAACTTGACACATAGGTGTAATAACAAAGAAAATGAAATGTTATGGTGATCTAAAGTTGATATGACGATGGAAGTGGCAGACAGATGAGAGGAACTTCTTAATAATGTACAGTAGCTACTTTGTGTCTGGGCTCATATGATTCGGTCGAGGACTATCTGCTCTTCAATTTTCCTGCTTTTGCATCCTCAAGCCATGGAACGAACACAACGAAAACGGGGTACTAGCAGCAAGACAGATCTTAATATTTTTATGGAACTGTCATTTGTGGTATTAATATAAATCAAAACTAGTACCTATTTGGAGAAATTCATTCATTCGCAACCTCGTCATTTCGGTCAAAGCTTTTTCGTCATGAGGTCGACTTAATAATTTATTTGCATCCAAATCAGACAAGACTATGCCTTCTAAAGTTTTTACCCGACTGAGACACATTTTGTCCTTTTGCAAAATTTTTTTCCTAGATCGATCACTGCTGTATCAAGGGTGGTACCTTGTAATTTATGGACAGTTACTGCCCAGCTTAAGATGAGCGCTAACATTCTGCGCTCGACATCTCCATATTCTTTTTGTGCTTGAAATTTTGTGCAAACAGGTGAAACGGCTACGCAACCGTCATCATGTTTCATTCTTAGTCCAATAGTCGCGTCATCAAATTTTATAAGTACAGCTTCAGGTACTCGCCTTCCTCCATTTGATCTCTTCGGAGAGCCGGCCATTTAATTTTTTTAACAGTACCCATAGCTCCATTCACAATCCCATTGGATACGGAAATATTACGCCTTAACATAACTTGCGATTCGACACCCAAATTAATAGTTGGTAGAAAACCACCGCAGTTATTAATGTCTTTAGGAATAACATTGTCTGATGGCTTTCTTCCATCAGTTACCGTCTCACGAGACTCGTCTACAGCATTTATTCTGTACGTACGGTGTACCTTGGCATTTTCAGTTAACAGTTTTTCATTACATGTGTCAACTTATCTAACAGTTGGGAATATATCGACAGCAATTCCATCAGCAAAGTCACCTGATATAGGAATGTATCGCCGCTCACAAAGTTACCCTTTTTTTTTGACGGGGGGGAAATCTTTATGGATACCCCTGAGCCCAGGGAGACTCAGGGGTTATGTGGGGACTCTCCCTCCAGACTGGAGGGCCTACCCCAAGAAAACCCCCCCGGGTTTCCCTCTCTCCGGTTGAGTCGGCGCCGTGGGATCGGTGAACATTCACCACGACGCCGCCCGGCCGCCCTAGCTTGCGCCAGGGCAGGGGCGAGTCGGTTGTCCTCCGACCCGCCCCACCCCCAGAGAGAACCCTAGCTGAGCCGTCGTTAATTCTCCAACCCGCATGCTATTCAAAAGATGAATGAACTCAATGTCATTTTGTTGATGTATGTATATTCAACGTAAGTGCGCAAAATGAGAATTGCTGCCATGAGTTAACTTCTGCAGAAAACCACAGTGGTTGAATAAAACACCAATGCCCTTTTACAGGTGGGAGTTGAAGTATGTCACCAAAGAGCAATATATGTACCCCGCCGAATAATTTGTCATTATTTTTACATTCTTGGAGACGCAAGTGTATAATTCGCAAATTTTCGTACGAAACCATAGATATCTCATCTATGATTAGCCAGTATATATGACGACATTTACGTTTTTCGTTATCGAACTTTTGGCCAAGAATTTTTTTGTATGTCATGGTATTTCGTTTTTCAAACGGTAGTGATAATATTGAGTGCAAAGTTTTGCCAAATATTTGACGTGTGGCCACTCCTGTTAAAGATCCGACTTCAACAAATTTCGCATTAATAATAATCCATTTATTTCAGACTTACATTCATCCATAATATTTGTTAGTAACGAAAAATACTTAAGCTAGTGTTAGGTTTAAAATAATAAAATAAAAACCAGCCAATGTCAGGACAACTGGCTACGCATTGGCAGCAGTGTGCAAGCGCATCCACCGC
>NW_020653770.1:3558275-3598309 GCF_003589595.1 Hyposmocoma kahamanoa
TTGCGACACAGTCTATGGCATTAAGAAATAACAATTCGCAACACCGATATTAAAGTAAAATGTCATCTGTAATTCAAATTTCTCAAAAATAGATAACTTTAAGTAATTGAATTTATTGTAAAAAAGTGTAACAAATTGGATTTATAACAGTTTACAAAATTATACATTTCAATAACTATTTGTCCGAGTGTGATATAATACTCGTATACAGTGTAATGATCATGATTGCAACCTAACACTATACAACCATTGACTTACAAATAAACGGACGACGGGTCTAATACAAAAACCGCGAAAAAAATGTCCCAAGTCAACCTATTTAAACGTAGTGACATGTAAAGGAATATGAAAAAGCTAAAACGTTGAATTTAAATTGTAATGTCATCGCAGTACTGTCTAATTTTGCTTGCTTCGCTGTCAGTCGAACAAACGAAGACTAAAGCGTGAATGACGCTCTGTATTCGATTTTAAAGCCCTATAAGTTCGGACACTTTTTAGCGCGGACCCGACATCCATATAATTGTAAGTCAATGTAGGCAACCAATGAGGACATAGAAAAAAACATTTGTTTTCAATGTCCTATATTTGATAAAATAAAAATGTAAGATTTTATTTTATATTAATGTACTACATATCTCATCCAACATCTATTTCCAATTCTGAACTTGAATTACTTCTCGAACTCGAGTGTTTGCAATCTTTCCCTCAAATCAAAAAATCATTAGGGATGACACAGTTTCATAAATAATTAATTACTGGTGATTTTATCTACTCTCTCTATGATTCTATTGAACAAAATCCGTCATAAACATGACTTCAAGATCATGAACAGCTTAATTGAATTTCTAAATAATTATAACGTTTTTATTAAAAATATACCGACCTCCAAATTTCTTGGAATTACCTACATCTATTTGCCAAGCTTTATTGAAACCGGTTACCGGAAATTGCGCGAAACCGCATTCATCCCCTAATTTGCCACCCTTAGAGGTGGAATATTTCGTTCAAATTTAAATGGGAGCACTACTAAGGTACCCTCTTTCCAACAAATAAAGAATCATCAAAATCGGTTCACAAATAAGACGGTTCATACAAAAAAGTCGAATTGAGAACCTCCTGCTTTTTTAAAGTGGGTCAATAAAATTTAGTTATTATTTATTTATTCTACATCGAATTTGGCTAGAGTGTCATCTATTTCTACATATTGTTTACAGATGGTAACAAAATAAAAAATATTTAATTTTTATTTTTTTAACATGCAAAAAAACACCCAAATATAAAATAATTATGTACTTTAGTACCATTTAAAGTAATATTTTTGAAAATTTACAGTTACACCACTTATTCAGTGATAGCCTTATGTATAACGACGATAATTTTTTCAAGGTTATTGCATCTAACGTATTGCCTCCGTGCCCGAACGGTTACCATGCTGTATTGCAAAGGTCCCGGGTTCGATTTGGGGAGAAATATTTGTGTGGCCTACATTTATTTCTCTCGTGAGTTTGGGTGTAATTTATGGTTGTCTATGCGTGTGTCCATGGCACCCGCGACACTGAGTGTGTGCGTTAAAAATAAAATACGAAAAACTTTTATTACGAAAATCCTCCACAAAGCTGTTCCATATTAAATGTTGAGTTTTGTTCGCTATTTGAGAGGAATCATTTTCATTCATTTATTCATTCATTCAGTCATTCAATTGTATTGATGGGTTCAGTCTTATAAATTTTTCATTAGCATTTTCCTATAACATTTCGACCTCTCACCTTGGTGGTTAAGCATTAGGTTTTTATCAAGTTCAGAGGTTTTCGCGATTTTTTTTTTGAGATCTAAACCGCGTATATTTATTTTTTCAAACAAACTCGCGTAAAATCATCTACCAGTTATGTCATAAAAATCTGTTCCATTCATTCACTCATTTGCTTTTTTTTTACTAACAGTACGACTATTACGCCTGCTAACAAGGTTTTTTTTTTAAATATTTGATTACCCCAATAAAAGCGATTCAAATTTATGAAATTATTTATTTAGTTACTTATTTTTCCAATTATAAAATTGACCAAAGAAAAACCATTGTATTAAAAGAAATTAATTAAAAAAAAACCTGGTTTTCAAGAATAGACACGTGCTCGATGCACATTTTTGGGTGTGTGTATTTTACAGTCTTAACGTGACGTAACCAAAACTTGAGCGGGCAGAGAAACGTTTGTTTGTTTGAAAAAAACAACTATACCCCATTTAGATCCGAAAAAAAGCCCTGGTAGCTTAATGGTTTGACCTACTGCCTCTGAAGCAAAGGATCGTGGGTTCAAATCCAGACTCGCACGTTTGAGTTTTTCAGAATGTATATGCGAAATATAATTTGAAACTTCGACAATGGTCTTACTTCAGAAGTGTTGTTTCGACAAAATCCGACGTTATGCTTGCTCTTTTAGTGTTCAAAAGCCAAGTACTCTTCTGTTAATCCTGAAAGCACTACTCCAACAAACTCCTCTTCCATCAGTCATTTATTCATTGAAAACACTTGAAAGTTTACAGTATTTACACTACCAAAGCGTTTAAAAGTCAAGTTGACTAAATATTTAAAAAAAAATTAAGAAAAACAGTATGGTCACCACTCTAAAGGATCCAGTGCCAGAAAGGTAGTTCACGAACAGAAGTATCCCGCGGCGATAACATACTGTTTGTCAAAGAATATTATCTAAATTCTGATACTGGGTGAGCAAACCACACACGTCCGTCACTCATCTCAGCTCAGGGCTCATTGAAAACCAGCGCCACAGTCAATTGCGGCTGTGGCATAAGCTGAATGAAGTCCTTTTGCGTACGCCACAACCGCACACATGACAGTACAACATTTGTAGTTGTTATATTTAGTATTTTTCTGTTTTGCTCTTTGTTTGTTATTGTCTTATTTCATTTTATTTTAATTTTGTTTATTACGTCTTTTTGTTTTGTTTTGCTTGTCTAAGTAGTATCAATATATTTTTTTTTGTATCTATGTGTTGTGGTGTTGCAATAAATGTCTATTCTATTCTATTCTATTCTATTCAAAGCATTGAGGAGTGTGATCGCGCGCGAAGTCGGTGCGTTTTCAGTGCACCGCTTGCGTGTGGCGGCGCCACTGTCCTGACATGTCTTCTTGGATGTAGGCCTCTTCCCTCTTCTTCCACTCTTGGGGATCTTATGCCAGACTCATTCAGTCCCGACCTCCGTGTCCGCGGGTGTCGTCTGCCGCGCCCTCTGATGTCCGCTCTGGGTCTCCACTCAAGTACTCGCCTTGTCCAGCGCCTCTCGTCCATTCTCACAATTTGCTATATATGACAGCCATGACATCTTTAACTTTGGCACTATTTCGGATCCAGCTTTTTTGGTCTCGCAGGGTAACTGCGAGAGTTGCTTTTTCCCATATGTATGTATGTATTTGCGTATTAATTTCCATGGTCGCTTTATGAAACCAACATCGATTGTTAGTAATTGTATGAATAAATATTGTATCACTGCTATTCCACTGAGACTCAACTGCCATTGCAACTAAATTTTTACAAAATAGCAAGTATTGTTATAATCTCAATGGAATTAAAATGACAAGTGGTTTCAAGAAAATTAGGAGAAATGAGCCCCAGTTGGAGAGCGATTGATGTGCCTCCATCCAAATATATAAATAAAATCACATCTAAAAACATTAAACTTTAATTACATTAAAATGTAGCAAAGGTACTCTTTTCAATTGTCTCTCAATTTGCCTAACTGTCTTCCCTTTTAAATCGGGTATTTTGAACATTGAATATACACCGGCATATATATTGACACCAGCAAATATATACATAACTATATACAATCCCATATAATCTTCTATATATTGGTACGTGGTTACGTGGATAAGTTTTAATAATTGAGATAGGGTGTAGAGGAATCCGAGCATTGTTGGTCGAATCTGAAACAAAAAAATACTAAGACTACTATTCCGCAAAAACAGTAAAGGTTAAATGGTGCAAAATAGCTGCACTTGTATTGAATTTTTTTGTTCATTGATCGAAGCTCGGCTAAAGAAATTCTTCGGCCGCGAATGCAACGGTTGTAACACGTTCATCGCCGTGGTGGGTCAAAATGGCCGATACCTATTCAACCTATTGGGGTCGTGTACGACACACCTGAGTCTGCGATATCCGTTCACACCGCAGCAGGTAAAACGTTACGTATTTAGCAATATAACATGACCGACCTTAATAAACTTCTTTTGTCACTTGGTTTTTAAGATTTTTGATGGCTTTTTAGTACCTGTTTTTCTACTCGTAGAAAAAAATCAATTAAAGAAAAAAAATGTCAATTTAAATCAACAGACTTATGTCAGATTTTAGGTAAGCATCGATCGAACGTTACGTGTACGTACTCCTGCTACAAACCTCTCAGCCCGGCATTGTGACCGACGTGGTGTAAACGTAATAATAATTATTCCGTTTAGGTCGCGTCTAATAAAAAAAAATCGCGAAAGACTACACATGCACACTCCGTTTTGGGCGACATCTCATTTTTACTCTTCAAGCGCAATATAGCTAAATTAAAGGTTAAAAGCATAATTTCTGGACACTTTTTAGTTACAAATAAAAAGTATAATCACAGATTGTCATATAATCGGCATTTATGAACCGATTTTGATGATTCTTTTTTGTTTTTTGTTCCTCAGTAGTAGTACGATTTAAATTTGAAGAAAATATATCAACTTTAAGGGTGGCAAACTAGGGGATGAATGACATTTGAGGTCGGTTTTCAGTACTCTGTACTGAGATTGTAGTAAATCTGTTTTTTGTGCCTACTCAAAAGTTCACATTAATAATTGAGGTACGAGATCTAGAAACTTACCCGTCGTATACAAATGAGAGCAAAAACAATCATAATAACATGAGCTAATGTCATTTTTTGAATATTTTTGTAAATTGTAGCCGGCGACGAACTTGTTAAAATAACTGTATGAAAAAAAAATTCAAAACAGCGCTAATTTACTCGGTTTAATCTTCAATGGGTTCGCGTAGCAGTAAAGTAATTTACATTAATTTTGTATATCATGGATTTCCGCAAAGTAACGTTAGAATCTATTAATTATTTAAATTCAAAAAGGTTTTTAGACAATATTGTAAATTCTAAAACAGGAATCAAGTTAGAATACGGTTGCAATTTACATTGCCGAGAGCGAGTGATAACAATTTTTTTGTAATAAAATTGTATATAGCATAATGAACTTTAAACATCTACCTCACGCCCTTTTCCCATCGGGGCAGGCAGAGGCAACAGTCTTCCACTTGCTACAGTCCTGACACACATCTCTCTCGCCTCATCAACACGCATTAGTGCTTTCATACATGCTCTTCGGTTAAGAGTGGTGGTTACCTATCAGAAGTCCGAAATGACATTTTCCAGAAATAACGTATGCTCGAATTTTCATAACCTCGAAAGTAATTTTGAGAGGAAAATATTTTTTCTTTTAAACCTAACTTAACATAACTTAATCGTGTCTTTGTGATAAATATCCAACATATCCTGAAAGAACAACGGTTTCGTTATAATTCGGTTCGAGTTTGTGATAGGTTACTGTACTCTTGACCTGGCACTTCTTTAGGATGGTCTCAATTTGGTCATGGTAAGTTTGCCTTGGTCGACCCATACCAACTTACCCTCGCCGTATAAATCTGTTTCGTCAGTCTTCTTTCATTCATTCTCTCTACATATCCGAACCAAAGGATGCTTACACGTTCTCCATCTTTGTGTGCATTAATTCTAATTTCGTGCTTCTTTTGCCAAACACAACATTAACTACCATTCATAACTGTAGGAACCAGCACCCCCATGCACAGACATTCGTGCATTTTTAGACAATTTCTGGTTGCCTATGAAGGCATGCAAAGCACTATTAACCTGATTCCCTGCTTTCGCTCCAGTTTCAATGTCACTTTCACATCTTCCATCATACGTAAACATAGTAACCAAACACACAAACTCTTTCACTTGTTCCGCTTTATCTACTTCAATCAAAATCATGCAATTCGTCATATCTTCCTCTCTTTCAAAAACCATTACTTTCATCTTACATTAACAATAATGAACTTTGTATCAATTGTCTAACGTACAAACTATAGTCTGTCGTTTTTGAAGATGGAGTAAAATGACAGTTCATTCCCCGCTTGCAAGTAGCTAGTGATTGCAGTAAATCTGCTGGCCAACATGTTCGTCCGTACTGACAATGCTCTGTGCTCCTTCTTTATCATGATCTCGAAGGTCTTCCATTAACAAATAATTTGAATGATTTTAAACACTGAAACGCATTGATAATCCTTACCTTCAAATTATAAATTTCACACATGATAACAACAGGTAATCCCCAGGACATCCCGAATCCGAAGACAAGGACACCAAGGGAGGCCACTGCAACCCACTGCAGGGAATCCACTGTGAGGTCAGCTTGGGTATAGACTGCTAAGACCCCTGTTGAGAGTGCCATGATCACGAATCCAGAGGTCAGGATGTACTGGAAATAAATCATGTTGTCGTTTTTTGTTTTATACTCAAAAAAAGCCTCAGTGGCACAACGGTTTGGCCTGTATGCGCTAAATGAGGAGATCCCGGTTAAGTGACATTTTTATCTAAATTTGTTTTTTGGTCTGTGTGTAATTGCGTAAAGATCTAAGGTGTACTGCCACTGAGTCCGTCACTCTGAAGCATAAAATTAACAAGCCCCATGTGCCTGCAATTCCACCAACACAATTACTCTTTACGACCGATACGTAATAATAGCGTGAAATGTACAGGATTAACAAATTTCTTTTAACTAACTATGAGACAACGTTGAATGATAATATGACCCAAAACAAACCTATATTTTCTTAAGGACCTTTGCTCTAAGCCATTAAGTTAATGGGTAGATGCGGTGCCTACCCTCAGGATACATTAGTAACCTTTTGAACCAAGAGTCCAAAATGAAAAGTGCTTTGACTGAGGAGATTGTTCATAATGAACCGGATTACATTAGATGTTTCGCTCTACCTCCTCGAAGACCGATTTACGATCGACATTTTGCCTATGTGAATTTTTATTGTAAGAAGTGAATTCTAAGTCAATACCCAGAGAAAAGATGGGATGTAATATAATGACGGAAAGGGTGCTACCCCGCAGTGGAGCCGAGCCCTGCATATTGTGTCGTCAGATATTTTGCTGACTATCGTGGTCAAAGATGTCACTCCTTTTTTTAGTCGTCTTATACTTTCAAGCATAGTGAGCTGTTTGGCTAGTTGATTTGGGTGGTGTTGTAGCCGGGTTCTGTATTTCTCACCAGGAAGCTATTTCTTCTCTAACTGTGGGAATGTCAAGAAATTCGTAGATCTCCTTTGCTTATATAAACCATGGCACATTTGATATTGGTCAGAGTACTATTGCTCTGCACCCTTTGGAGAATCATTACATTAGAGTTGCTAGCAGCGCCCCAGAGCCCCAGTATGCCATAAGATCAAAATTTATATTTTGTTGTCAATAACCAGTTTTGAATTTCACCCGATCAGGCAGAGGAACCCTTTAAATTTCAATTTGATCTCATCTCTTTTGGTTTGAAAGTGTTTCTTCCAGGTTACGGTCTAAATGCATTCCCAGATATTTCACAATAATTAACTCAAAACTCAAATCAAGAACCAGAACACAAGGACCGGTACTAATTTACAAAAGTTCCTTTCTAAAATGGGCTCTACCGGGAATCGAACCCGATATCCTTCTCTTCTAGCAGCCACAGTGTAAGCCGTTAGGCTACCGAAGTCATTTGGAATTTTGATGTTACCATATTTCATCAAATGGTCCTTAACCAGCCTTTTTATACTTTCTTAAGTCATCGTCATTGCTAACCAATTATACGTCCTATTGCTGCAAATGGTTCTCCTTTATAGCATCTATAGCATAAACTCTCATTAGACTAGTGTTGTAAAAAAAAACTCAAGTCCAAGAGTCTACATTTACAAACTCGTCTCAATTTTGTGCGGCTCAGTGGCCTAAAACACTCCAATTTTCCAATGCACAACTATTTCGAAAACCTTAGAGGCCATTGTCAACATTAGTCTTATCAGAATAGAAATTTAATTCTCTGCAATAGCTTAGTTTAGTGGAACCAAGATATATTACTCACTTTTCTTTCAACAAAGTGCACAATACATAAACAAAAGACACTTCCAGCGAACATGCTGCTCAAAAGCAAAGTTTTCTCCAATCCGAAGGTCATTTTCAACTGAGCCAACACTTTATCGTGGTCCAGGAATGCTATACTTCCACAAAGAACTAAGGATATATAGAGAACTACGCCTATTTTTGTCGCATCTCTATATATTGGATTCTTCACTGGAAAAAAAAGGAATCATGAATACTTTTTGAAAAAAAAAGTGTAAGACTTAGGAAATGAAACTACATTTCCGGATTTAAATTGCGTATATTTGTTTTCTCAAACAAACCGACGTTTCAGGCCCTTTACAGGTCCCATGGTCACGGTTGACCACGGTCAATGGGACCTGTAAAGGGCCCGAAACGTCGGTTTGTTTGAAAAAACAAATATACGCGATTTAAATCCGGAAAAATAGTTTCATTTCCTATGTGTAACAATCGAAACCTAAGAACTCGATAGTGTAAGACTTAAAACTTAAAACAAGTCTCATGGAAGCAGCGACTGCTCCTTTGGTCTTTGCAATTTTATCATAATCATAAAACAAACAATCTTCGACTAAAGATAGTAGTGGAAGATAAAATGGCCAAGTAAAGTATTATTTTAATGCTTCTGAAACTTCTAGCTGTTTGTTTTCATGCAATGAACGTGGCCGTAAAATTGTTACAGTAAATTTTGTTGGACCTAATATATTACGTCGAAACAAACAGCCATCCTACTGCACTGGAGATAAATGCAAGTTCTTGTAACATACAAGAAATAAATTGCCTTTCTGTCGTTTACTTTCAGTATAAAATAGACAAACACATTTATTTTCTGCTCGGTAGTGACACATTCAAGTGTTCAAATCTCAAAGCGAATAATATATCCAAACATGGAGGTAATGTATTTCTAATACCATTTCATCTATATAATACCATAATATATACAATAATACATCTATATATATAATAATATGTAATTGTAATTTTTGTAAAAGTGTGTGGAAATAAATACAATTTATTAAGTTCTTAGGTTTTCGCGATTGTTACACATAGGAAATGAAACTAACCATGATCGCGGTTGACTGTGACCGTGATCATGGGACCTAAATGTAAAGGGCCCAAAACGTTGGTATGTTTGATAAAACAAATATACGCGATTTAAATCCGGAAAAATAATTTCATTTCTTTCGTTACTTTATGACCAACAGTGCGATGTATTATGTATTGATATAATTGGTTGACAAAAATTATAGAATGTTATAACAAAACAGACAACAAAACGATCGTACAGCTAACACATAGAGCACTTTCTAACTGAGTTTTTAGTTCGCCAGAACGTGGGCGTTGCTACAACATGAAGGCTTTTTTCTTTTGTTTTTAATCTATATCTGTGTTATATATAATTAGTGAATAGAGTGTCTATCGATATTCTTTTTAACACACTTCAAAAAAAGGAGGAGGTTCTCAATTCTCAACTCCAGCATTTGTGACCCGATTTGGTTGATTCTTTTTAGTTGGAAAGAGGATATCTCAGTAGTGGTACCATTTCAATTTGAAAAAAATATTCCACCTCTAAGGATGGCAAACCAGGGGACGAATGACTTTTGAGGTAGATTTTTTAGTACTTTGTACAGAGATTTTTATGATACCAATAGGGCTAGCACGATACTACTATTCTTGCATAGGGATCTCGCGCTTATTGTCGCTCTCGCGCAAGTTCCGCCCTGTTGTTCTAGCCCTACAAGTAACGGGATAAACAAGTCATGCGTCTGATAGCTTACGACACTCCTGTGAAATCGAAAAGATCTGAAAAGCACTGCCATTGCGCCAGTCACTCTGAGACATAAGCGACTAAAACAATTCGCTCATATAAATCGAGACTGAAAATGTTTCAAATGGTATCGCTTGAAAAGCGCAGAGATCTTTTGGACCTTAGTTTCTTACACAAAATTTTAAATAACAAAATTGATTGTCCGCAATTGACAGCAATGAATTGTTGCCCTTCTGTGGCCACCATTTAGAAGAACTAAACTAGGTCTGAACTCATCAGTCTGTCTAAATGACACAATGAGCATAGTGCCACAGTGGATATGTTCTCGGACTCGCTAACCAGTCTCCGCAGAGCAATAATTAGCATGTAAACATCTTATCTATAAGTATTATTATTAATTTTCATGTTTTTAATCTATCAATTATTTGTATTGTTTTGTTTCTTTTGTAATTGTATTCGATTTCATAGTACTTAAATATTAAGACTAATCTGCTCAATGCAAGTTGCAGTTTCATCTGTCACTAGTTGTGCATCTTGGCTTAATACTAATCAATGCAAATTGAACATGTTATTTGATGTAACAACTGTTGATGAACCTAATAAATAAAATAAAAAATATAAATAAAATAAGTAAACAAATCCTTTGTGCCTATAATTTCACCAGCACCTTTAAGTACTCTTCAAAACCGTAACGCAGTAACGCTTACATTACTACTTGGCGGCAGAAACAAGTAAGGTATCAGTACGAATTCTTTTGCTTACTGTCATAGCGGAAAACGTAAATGTATTAAGCGTTTTATATTTTAAATAAGTAGTAATTTCTTTACGTAAAAAGAAAACTGTCATATGAAAAACCAACATGAGTAAACATGTCGTGGCAAATGAAAATCAAACTTTATTTTTCCAATGTTTGTCGTGTTATTTTTGTCATAAATCAACAGTAAGTTAAGAAGACAGTCAGTCTTCCGGGCCGTCTAATCTGTCTGCCACATAGCGAACTAGACAGATATTTGATAATATCGTTACTGTTTGTTGTCAAGAAAATTTTATACAAAAAAGAAAAGAATAATACCGCTCAGTTTTATGTTGATATAGTACATTATTGCAGAGACCGGAAAGTAACGGATTGCTGGACGAATTAATACGCGTCATGCAATTCCCGTTACCGCCGAGGCATGTATAGTGCTTTTCTCAAACAATGTGGGGAAAAGAGTAAATGAATATTAAACCCTATTAATATTGCCTCTTGTTTTAAAATAGGCGCGCAACGCAAGCGGCCGGCGCAAGCGAGAGACGCGTTAACGCGGAACGCAAGTGAAAGATCGTGCACCCGTCACGTCGGATTTTCTACTTATTTTTCAGGCCTTGGCCGGAAAGAATTCACACGGTCCTTATATAACAAACTTCCCGTGTTCGTTTTTTGAAAGTAATGCAAACATTTCCGAGCATATTTGAGAAAAAACTGTTTTTTTTATATATTGAAAGTTCATTTCGTAGTGATAGATTCAACTCACAATGGCCAGAGTCGAAGCGTCGCGACGCGTCATGTTTCTCGCCTATACTATATTCATCTCTATTTTCCCATTATTAAGGTACAAACTTGTGTTATGCAAATATGGAAACGGGGGACGTCGCGTGTCGACGCGCGTCGCCAAGCGTTGAAAATTTAAAGTTGAAAAATAGGATATATGGAATAGGAAACAGGTTGAAAATAGTACGCGGCGCGACGGTTGGACTCTGAGCCAGTGTAAGTTGAGCCTTACGAATTTTAAAAACAATAGAAAATGTTTTAATGACTTGAAGAATTTGCATAAAGTTAGACTCTTTTCGGACAGTTCTTTAAAACAACATTTCGTATTCATTAAGGAAAAAGTTTATCATTGAACACAAAGAAAAGATCCTTCGATCTGATTGGACTCGAACCAGTGTTCGTTGCCATGCCGACGCCACCGTTCATAATTAACTGAACTATAGACCTAGTCAGATCTTACGAATTTGTTTACGAGTTTGTTGCACCGGGACAGTTCCTTCAGCTGTACCAAGCACAAGTCCGGTCGTCGGTTGCCACTAATGAGATGGCTCTGCTAAATATCAACTGGTCACCTTGGATTCAATCGATAAGCGTGCCAAAGGCTATAGGTGACTCGGAATTAGTAGAGGCGAAGCTGCAGAGCCTTTAACACATTCGTAAAGTTGCCTGCTTATCGGTATTCAACAGGATATATCACGGAGAGTGTGTGACGGATTTGCAGAATTTGATTCCGCCTTCTTCTTTCCATGATCAGACGACTAGACGTGGGCTGGGATTCCACCCCTATGTTGGATATTCCCAGGATACACACGAAGCGTTTCGTTTCCACATTTGTGTGGCGAGCGGCTGGAGAGTGCAATTCCCTACCTGCGGACTTATTCCCCGAACGCCATAACTTGGACTTTTTTAAGTCAGATGTCGGAAAACCTGATTTTAGGTGAGGTGTGGGGGACCGCCCCGCGCGTCCTGCAACTCACGCGCTGTATATATTGATATGAATATAATCTCAGTACAGAGTACTAAAAAAATCCGACCTCAAAAGTACGTGGAATTACATCTATTTGCCAAGTTTTATTGAAATATCCCCTTGTTCGCCACTATACAGGACTTGACACAGGAAATAATAAAAATCGGTTTTCACTACTCAAAGTATATTGAGAGAAAAACGCCTTGAATTGGAGAATAACAAAACCAACCATTAAAATAATTGCTCTTTCAGTAAAATTTAGGCGCTGTTTATAAAAATGAATGTTCATGCGTGTACAGCACCCTTAGAGGTAGATGATTTTCTTCAAAATGAAATAGGACCACTATGGAGGTACCCTTTTTCCAACAAAAAAAGAATCATGAAAATCGGTTCACAAATACCGGAGTTAGCGCGTAACATATATACAGTCGAATTGAGAACCTAATAATTTTTTTGAAGTCGGTTTTTTAACCGATAAGAATAGGCGGAGAAAATTTGACACAGATCCCACGTCAACAAGCGCCCGATGGCGAATGACGGGGCAGCGGGAGGTGGGGCGCATCGTTAAACAAGCAATTTTCAAATTTTGGGATAAATTCTTCAGCTGAAAACCAAAATGTAGCAGGTTCTCTGTAGTACTTAAATATAAATATTTCCATATAAACATAGATATTTTGTTCTGAAATAATTCGTTTCAAAATTTTAATTTTAGTCTGTTTGAAATCCTTTCTTATGATCGGGTGTAGTACATCCTATCATGTAACAAAGTAGCACATACTTTAGACAATATACTTAGGTATCTCGTATATTTTTTGGTAGACCGTTATAGAATAGTAACTGATAAAACTTATTTATTCGGCGGGGTCGTCAAGTCATTGAATGAGGCAATATTTCAGCACCTGATTTAGGTGAATTCGACAGATATATATATCTAAATAGACACTACAAGTACCGCTATCTGTATGAAAACAAAGCGTGGTACAGTTTTTGTATCTCCGATGACGTAACAAGCGCTATTTAGTGACAAGAAACCTCCTTCGGCACTAAAGCGATTGATCACACCGAAAACGCGAACCACGTATTTAGAATAATGATTTTTCAAGTACTAATTGATTATAAGAAGCCGTGAAATAAGAATGAATGAATATTTTTATGAAAATTTCTAAGGTCTTAAGAATTATTATCGCTTTGTTTCCTAAATCGATCAGAATCAATAACAGTGTTGCATCAAGTGAACATCACTAATCGTAAATAACATGACGAAGTGACCGTACCACGAAACTGAATGTATTATAAGAAAGTTTCGCTCGTTTGTTATTCATGGGCTACTAAAGAAGGACCATATGTGTACCGCACCAAGTAAAAGGCGCAATGTATTACGAATGCGGCATGTACTCTTTTGCATATTTGTTTTCTCGAAGTTCATTCAAACGGAGAAGAATTGAATTCAAAATAAATTAAGGATATTCTGATTACAAAATTACTTAACTGAGGAAGAAAACGTCCCTGTATATACATCTATTCATAGTTGTGGTGTTTTTTGCCTTCTCGGCCAATGTTTAACTACGATAACGGCCGGGCGCGTTCTGAAGCGTAGTAGCGGCAACTAAGAGTTTTTAACTTACATTGGGCATGCGAAGTAGGTATACATGCGGCTTCTATTTATATATATATGATAGCGCCTACGACTTTTTTACCCGCGATTTAGCTTAAATAATAGAATTATTGTTGATTATTTTCAAATTAAATACCTTAATGTAATAAGCTCTTATATAATTAAATTATGTTATTTAATTATTATACTACAAATTAATTACAGCCTCGTGGTGTTTAAAAAAAAACGATCAAAACAAAAAGCCTTGCAACTTGTTTTGATCGCATATAAACACACGAGGTTTGCACTGTATAATTAATTGTTATGTCATATTACTACCTATGAAAATACCTATTTAATTGTAATTATAATTATTAATTAGTATTACGAACTAGTTATAGTCTCGTTGTGTTTTTTAAAACGATCAAAACAACGAAACACGTGCAGTCATTTGTCACGCCACAACCCTAACAGCCCACCTGGAAACTTGTTTTGATCGTCCTATAAATACCCGAGCGTCGCACCGTTTTATTCATTCTTGTCTGAAACCTCGAAGAATAAACTGATATCCAACAACCATCTGGACTTATTTTATTATGGACCCGTCACGTTTCCTTCATGCGTCAACATATATATGACAGAAAATGAAAGCACTTACAAATCCCAAAGCAGTGGAATTTTGTCACAAACACTCTGTCCATCTCGTCTTTTAAAGTTTGTAGTTCCTTTGACACAGCCGCATCGTCTACTTGGAGGCAATATAGTTCCGCCAAGTTTTTCTTTGCTATCTGAAAGATAAATGATATAATGAAATGAGAGATATTTATATTTGTAATTAATAATTTGTAGTGCTCTCCTGATCTAATGTGAAACCATGTGGCAAGCAATAAAGATAAAATGAATGAATAAATTCCAAATATTAGCAGCAATAAAAATAAACACAACCCTAAAAAGATACAGAACAAATTAGCCAAGTCTGAACAGTCAGACTACATCTGTAACACGACTTTTGTTTCTGGGTTATATATATTATTTTCTAATCAGTTCTAACATTAAGAATCGATACACTGGATTTTATTTCAGAATTTATTCTATTACAAACGAAATTAAAACCATTTGAAAAATGTATATCATATTAGTATACGTGTTCTATTTCGTTCAGACGAAATAATAATAATCTCAATAGAGAGTACTAAAAAACCGACCTTATTGAAATATCCCCTAGATCGCCACTATACAGGACTTGACACTGGAGATAATAAAAATCGGTTGTCACTACTCAAAGTATATTGAGAGAAAAACGCCTTGAATTTGAGAAATAGCAAAATCAACCATTAAAGTAATTGCTCCTAAATTAAAGTTAGGCGCTATTTATAAAAATGAATCTTCATGCGTGAACAGTTATCCTACGAGGTGGATGATTTTCTTTAAAATGAAATGGGACCACTATGGAAGTACCCTCTTTCCAACAAAAAAAGAATCTCCTCCTTTTTGAAGTCGGTTAAAAAATCATTGGTATATGTAAATTCCTTATTGAACACAGCGGTTTTCTTGTGAAATTTCGAGGTAAGGTTGTGTTTTTTTTTCTATTGTGAATATTTTTAAGAATCTTCAAAAAAAATGAGGAGGTTCTGAATTCGACTGCATTTTTCTTTTTTTTTTTGTATGTATGTTACGCGATAACTCCGGCAATTGGTGGCAATATTCCACCTTTAAGGGTAGCAAACAAGGGGAGGAATTCGGTTTCGTGCACTTTCCGGTAAGCGATTTCAATAAAACTTGACAATTCCACGAATTTTTGAGGTCGGTTTTTTTTTTAAAGTTATGCTATATATTTTTTCAGTGATTGATTCGACAATTTCTTGTTATGCGGAATCAACCAAAGCCATTCGAGGTTGTATCGACTTTTAATTCTAACCTTAAATAGCCCCAAATCACAGCTTTCGGGAAACACATATGCAGTTGATGTAATCCCATTCCTTCCCTTCTAGTTGGCTCTAATCATTGACTTACAATTATATGGACGTCGGGTCCGCGCTAAAAAGTGTCCGAACTTATAGGGCGTTAAAATAGTATACAGAGCGTCATTCACGCTTTAGTCTTCGTTTGTTCGACTGACAGCGAAGCAAGCAAAATTAGACAGTACTGCGATGACATTACAATTTAAATTCAACGTTTTAGCTTTTTTATATTCCTTTACATGTAACTACGTTTAAATAGGTTGACTTGGGACATTTTTTTCGTGGTTTTTGTATTAGACCCGTCGTCCATTTATTTGTAAGTCAATGTATCTGGCACAAGAAATGTCAAAACAATTTAAAGTTAGACTTATATTTATTACGTTACGAATAAAGTTTGGGGTATTTAAAAACTACCTGACGTAATATTACTCTGTTCAAAAATCCATTGGAAATAAAAGTGTAGGAACGAAGTTTTCATCACTAACTTCATGTTTATTTTAAATTTAGCATTAGTAGAGCTCCCTAAGAAAGAGGTCGTCCAGGAAAACACCTGACCTATTTCTGCCGCTAAGTAGTATTAGGAGTATTACTGCGTTCTGGATTTTAAGGGTCGTAGTGAAATTACAGGCACATTAGACTTGTCAACTTATGTCTCAGGGTGACGGGCGTGGTGGCTGTGTCCTTCTGATCTTTGCGATTTAAAACACTGAACGGCTCTGCCACTGTCACGGCTTACTATCATAAAAAAAAGCTTTAGTTAACAAGTAAAATGTCAATGGTACTCTTTGGAATAAAATAAGTGGCTATATAAATGATATTCTTCGCAATATCACGTCGCCGATATTACGAATGAAAATCCTGCTTGCAGTGCTAATATGTGTAATATTATTATAGGAATGTTACAGGATATTGCGTACTTGGTACCCCCATATTTTTTTTAATTAGCCCTTCGCTATATAGCGTGCGAAATTAAGAACAAACAGCACATGGAGTGATGCAATAATACAATTCGTTGGCTATTTATTATTCTTACTCATATTTTCATATTATGCCATCACTGGTACTTTCTTTCGTGTCTAAGAAAGAAACTCTGGATGGAACAAGAAATTATCAAGTGACTTTACCCATTGCGAATCTCACTCACATCGACCACGATCTTGCGTGTCGTTTACATAAAGCCACCCCAGCCCATTTGGCCACTAGTGGTGGCTGAACGCGAGCACAAATTCCGGGCGAGATTTTTCATGCATATTTTATGGCATCGACGCAAACTGCGCGTTCGAGTGGCCCGCGCTCGGTACCTTATCGCGCTCCTTCCGCGTACACTCGGTTTATGGCGCATTTACACCAGGTCGTCTGCCGAACACGATGTAGTCTACGCGTCGTTTACACAGTCGTCTGCCGGCCTTCGGCAGACTATTTCGCTCGCCAAACGCGATGCAGTCGACTCGCCGTTTACACCAAGTCGTCTGCCGCTTTCGGCAGACTACGTCGTCTTGCCGAAGGCGAGGCGGGCAAGCGTAAGTCAACTAACGACTTGGTGTAAATGCGCCATTAGTTGCTGGTTTGTCCTCGCCCGCCAGTGAAGCCATTTTAGGGACATAGTCGCTAGATCTAGGGAATTTTATAAATGTCCCCTTAAAGGCAAATATTTGGTTAGAAATAAATATTCAGGGACTTCTAGCGTCTTTAGGACCCGTATTATTTTTTAATAAATAATTTAATAAAGAGTTTTAAAAAAGCGTCTTCAAACATCCATCGAGCATCTTCATCTCCGCCACTTGGATAGTATGGACGTGGCGCTGTGTCCAGTCCAGGTTTCGCGCGCGTAAATAAGCACAAGTTTAATGATACTATTGTACACGAGCCCTTTAAGTTTTACGGGCATCCTTCGGCGGACATAATATGTATTTAAACATTTTACTACTAGGACTAAGTAACTTAATTTTTGATTTCTCCCACAAGCTCCAGGAAAATTCTTAAAAAAACATCACACACAATGTATTCAAGTGTCAAAATGTAAAGTAATATTTTGAGACGTACTGAAAAGCATGACTTGGAAATATGAGTTTTAATGTCAGGAATAAAAATTGTCACAACTTTAAATGGATTCTCAGAATTTTTTATATACTACTTTAAAAAACTCGGACGACGGTCTCTGTCACTTGAATTGCGGTGCTAAAGAAAACCAGTACTACTGCTCTGCTGCTAATAAATTACTATAGTAACAGTATGTACTAAACTTGGTGTTTGTGGAAAATAAGGGTGTGACGGGAGCAAAGTAAACTAACCTCGAACCACAAGCAAACCTATGGGGCGAATCGATACCTTCGATTTTGCGTCTGTTGTTGCTGATTATGAATGGCGGAGTGTTCTAGTCTTCTATCTCGTCTTAAAAGTGGGATCGGGAGATAGACTACCGTGTCGTGTGTGATGGTTGTTTTTCAGTGATTTTTTGCCAACTCAAATGTCAAGTCTACCAGGCTGCACGGTTTTGTTTCGGTGTTTCTTAGTTGATCATTCAAATAATATTTTACATATTTGTATAAATATACGTTAAGAGATGAATTGATATCATGCCTATTCGCTTTAGCTTTGAATAGCCTTAAATTGTACTTTTGGGGAAACACAGATGCTGGTAATGTATTCATTCCTTTGCCGTACGCATTAGGACGGAGCAAGTAAAGCATTTCTGGCAAACAGGTTATGTATCAACAACATGATATAATAGAAAATCAATAGCTCCTAATAGCCCCCAATAATTTACTTAGATTACAATGACAGTTTGTAAAAATATAGATATAAATAATGCTACAATGGGAGACTGGTAAAGCCTGTGTTATGGATCACCAGGCCTCTATACCACAGACGTAACAGTAAAAATTTTATGTATTGCACTAGTTTAGCAAGCTATTATAAGTCATTAAAAAACTTAATAATTGGAACAAGACGTGTGTGTCTTTGTGTGTGTGTCTGTGTGTGTGTCTGTGTGTGTGCCTGTGTGTGTGTCTGTGTGTGTGTCTGTGTGTGTGTTTGTGTCTGTCTGTGTGTGTGTGTGTGTGTGTGTGTGTGTGTGTGTGTGTGTGTGTGTTGCGTGCGTGTGTGCGTGCGTGTGTGCGTGTACCTATCCTATCCGTACAAATACACCTATCCGTAACAGGTGTTCTGCCATTCAGAGCTTTGCCACTGCGTTCGTCACTCTGAGACATAAGTTAACAAGTTCCATGTGCCCATATATATTTTAGTTTTTACTTACATCTGTCTTCCCAACTTTGACCAAATAGCTTGGCGTTTCCATCATTATCAACAATGACAAAAATTGAGCTGCCACCAACCCCACCATGACAAACATCATAGCTTCCAAGTCTATTATCAACTCCGTCATATAGCCTGCATTTGCCATTACCACCATCAGGGATAGGAACACCTGGAATTGCAATTGTATGCGTTATTGCCTTATATCATTTTTCAGGATTCAGCATTCAAGGACATCAAAGACCAGAGTTCGTTCCACAAAACTCAAAAGCCTGGCCTTCAAAGTGAAATGTCGATCTCTATGTTCCAGTTGTTAGAAATGAAATTAATAGATTTTGACATTTGTTTCATGCTGAACATCAGCCTGCCTTTTAAATTTAACGGTCAAGGGGCAGTAGATGCAAAATTGTAAAATTTGGTTTGAATTGAATACCAGATCTCTGTTTACACCAGCAACAGGAATACTGATAAGTTATCAATTTTATTAAAGTTATCGTACAATCTAAACTCTTTCAAGTCTCAACGGTTTGAGGAGGTCACGGGTTCGATTTCCAAGACCAATTACGAAAATTAACTGACCAGAGAGTTTCTGGTTGTCCCTCAGAGTGAGTTCCGTTGCTCAGGTGCTCATAGAACATGACAAGACACAAGTAGGTAATGAAATTTAAATTACCGCTCTATGACTATTGTTTATCTCTCTAATGTAGGTCGGTATGACGGTAAAGAGACCTCCAGAAGCGACGCCGGCCATGACGTGGAGGGTGATCTGACTAGTAAACGATGCTGGTAGAAAAAGAGGAATACAAGAAGCCTGAAAGAGAGAAAAAGTACTTATAAATAGGCCACATTTGCAAGTAGACAAAATTTTAGGAGACAGGTAAAGATTTTACGAAAGAAATTGTTTGAATTCTACCATTTTTATGATTTTCCTGTGATAAATTGATGTATGATCATAATAATATGTGGCTTTATTATATCAAGCATACGACTTCTTTACACGTCGAGATTATTATAAAGGACATTGTGCTCTTGCTACCAAGCTTATGCCGTAGCTTATTCTTGGCGTCATGCTGTGGCCAGCGTGCATCTCATATATAGGCAAATAGGCACAGCTAGCCTAGCCAAAAGTAACACACATAATACCGAATTCTGCTCTAATATTCTCCAATAAATACTTAATTCATTTTTATTTTACAATTTAACAATGGCGCGTTTTGCGTTTAAATAGAGCTCCACAACGTTGTTACGGCTACAGTTAGTAGTTGCGGACAATGTTAATGCACAAAATTGGCAACGCGTCTCGCTGCCTAACGCAGAGCCTCACAATCTCATGGTACGATCGTGTAAAATATCGTACGAGAACTCCGTATGAATAGGTTTTATGCACTACATTTACACGTGACGCACACAAATATACGACAAGACATAATTTTTTATACAAAATTAAGTTCGGCCGCCGAATTTAGGAAAGACAATGAAAAGATCCAATACGTGCCGACTAGGTTGTGCTCGAAGACGAGTATAAACAAAACAAGCAAGCTATATAAGCTCTTCATGTAAGTCGCAGTCTTTCTCTACGATATTACTCGGTATGTGATGGCTCGCTGTGATACCGCTGTGCATGCGCGAAAGTGTTATTATTAAAATTGAAATAGAAACCATTTATTGTAACGCCACATTATAAAAATAAACACAAAAACAAAGACTAATATAACTAAAACAGAAATAACACAAAGAACAGCGTAAAAACATTTCAACAACAAGTTACATAATACTATATTGACTGAGAGTGACGGACGTATGCGTCCCGAAACAGAAAAAAAAATAAACTACATAAATACTTATATCATATCGTGTATAGTGTTATTGCAGTGTGTACTCTTATATCGAATAAATACTTACATAATCTTTGCAATATATACATACAGGTATAAGTGTGTGTAGTGTGAAAACAAATTATTAAAATATTTAATACATATTTAAAGTACATTACTTCAAATATATTAAACAAGATAATCTATTTTCGTAAAATAAAAGTTCTTTGACTTCAACATTAAACAACTATTGTTCTTACGCAGTTACTATTTCGAATAATGCTATGTGAATTATGATTATTAAGTTAAATAAAAATATACAATTAAAATAACGTATCACTGTTATAAATATCATTCCATTATCATATTTTATTAGAAGTAATTCAATTGACTCTAAAAAAAATAAAAAAATATGGGAGCGCAAGATCCGCCATATTTGACACTAGTAATAAGATGTTGTAAACTATTATAAGATGAAATGTGATAGTTGTTTAGTTTTGATATTACCATGTCATAATTCAACAAATATGTGTTTTAGTGGTGACCGTTATGTCGATCGCGTGTGTTTGGTAAAGTTAATTAACGGCGAATATAAGAAGTTTCTTTTTAATGATAAACTAAAAGTTTGTATAGCGTCTGCCACGGTCTGCTACAAGCCTTCGGTTTGTATTAATAATTATAACAAACTAGTCGAGTAATTTCACAAAAAACAATTAAATATCATGATATTCATGGTGGTGAAATATTCTGATATTCAATAAAACACTTAATTACAGTGAATAACCACATCTCTAGCCAGGGCTGGTAGCTGTAAAGGTGCCTGACTTGGTGACGAAATACTTTCATAGATTTCTCACTGATGACGTTACGGCTAAAAAGTTGTTAAACATCAGTTACAAAGATCCGACAAAGAAGCACATAGAAAAATTCGTGAGGTCTGCTGGTTCGTTCCGTGACTTAGTTGGCATAGCGTCTGGCACGGTTTACTAGAAGACGTCGGTTCGAATTTTTTCCAAAACAAACATAAAGTAGTTAAGAAAGGGCGATGTGTACCCGACATGCAGTTATCTCAAACTTATGACAATGTAACTCGTTAATTGCATAGTTCATATTACAATGTTCAGTTGACAGGTTGGATGTGTGCACATTGATAAATTGTTTTGTTTGTTTGTTGTTTGTATTTTATCCGGAAACTCTACAAATATTTGGAATAACACCGGTTATGTCGATCTAAAAAAAACTGTCACTAATATACAATTGTAATTAATGTCATAAATATACACATGGTGAATAATAAAGTGACCGTCGAAAATATATTTCAGTCTAGTCTATGTTATTAAATAAATGAAAATTAGTTTGGAAATCAAGGCATGTACACAATTGGCGCAATTTAAGTGATTATACTAACGATGTCTATTGATTTTTTCCTTAAGAAAACAAGATGGACGGAGTTTGATATTTACAAATAAGATTTTGAAGTCAGGAGACGAACAAGCCTTCATTAGAAACATTAGAATGACTTCATTTTAATATTCAACGCATAAAATCTCAATATTTTTATAATTCTATTGCTCATCTGAAAAGCAGGTTTTCATTAAGAAATAAGCTAAGCGAAAAGATATGTCATTTATCGTTGTATTTGTTAAACTAATATTAATTGTTTAAGTTTGATCACTAGGAGAACAGCACCACTGACGCATATTGAATTGTACAATTTAAGTTTCCTTGTTTTGTACAATGGTCGGAAAAAGGCGTTTCACATAATAATATATATAAATACATATATAGATATAGCTACAAGTAGTGACGTACCGTTGTTAGAACCACCAAATATTAATTAATTACTTTTTCGAATTCTGGATTTCCGGATATGGTTTAAGAGAAAACTACTGACCTAGGAAGTCGAAGTTGGATTTTAAAGTATGTTGGTCTTATATCTAGGTGTGTCGGTAGCAGTAGGTTACTATGTGAAACGGTTTGTCCAAGGAAGTACTGCCTATATACCTATTTTCAGCTTATTCCCAGTTCCCACGGGCGACAAACGGGAAAAAAATCATATGTTACCAGGCGGTAACAAACGGGATAAAAAAATCTCAGTTGTTGCTAGTGGTGATTTCTACTGGTAGCAAATGGGAAGATATAGTATAAAACGTCTGTTGTTCTCACTGGCGACAAATGGCATTTAAAATATCCCAGTAGTTGCCAATTATTGTTTGGTATATTCCAATTTGGTATATTTTGTATATTCCATTTGTCGCTAGTGGCAACACAAGATTTTTTTATCCCATTTGTCACCATCTGGTAATATACGGGTTTTTTTCCCTTTTGTCGCCAGTGGGAACAAAGCCAGTGGTTACAACTGGGAAAAAGCCTTTTTTCAAGCAGTAAGTAATTACCGTCCATTTAATACCAAACAATTAAGAACTAATAGTGGCTCCAATGCTATTTTGAACCAAATTTGCCGTGAGTACAAGTACAGCTGATTTAGATTTGTTTTCGTTTACATTAAATAAATTTAAAACTTTATTATAAAACTGCTCAGTCTGACAAACAAAGTAACTTTACAAGTTAATTTAAACACGTTTACATTGTTTGTTTACAATCATATCCATTTGTTTGTATGTAATTTTACACTGTAAACGCGTCAGATACGATGTTATATGAGCATGGTGTAATTGCCTATTATTGGGTTTACACTCCACTAATTTCATCAGTGTTATTTTATGTCCATGTAATTGTTAGTGTATTTCTGTTGGCAAATCTAATAAATAAATATTAGATTTACTGCTTTCCGATTTTGGAAAGGTGCTAGTGAAACTACAGGCATATGGGCCTTAAGAACTTGACCATCGGGGATATACATAACTAGCATTGGATTACCAGTTTCCATTTCGGCAATTTAGTCTCCAATACAAATCCGCGTAAATGTCGTGGCGTCCAAATTCATTTGATTTACGGAAATCTATTGTTCTCAGTCCGTCGAGAAAATAATGTAATGCTCACTGTGCAAAAATTAAAACCGTAGCCATTGACTTACAAATAAATGGACGACGGGTCTAATACAAAAACCACGAAAAAAATGTCCTAAGTCAACCTATTTAAACGTAGTGACATGTAAAGGAATATGAAAAAGCTAAAAGGTTGAATTTAAAGTGTAATGTCATCGCAGTACTGTCTAATTTTGCTTGCTTTGCTGTCAGTCGAACAAACGAAGACTAAAGCGTGAATGATGCTCTGTATACGATTTTAACGCCCTATAAGTTCGGACACTTTTTAGCGCGGACCCGACGTCCATATAATTGTAAGTCAATGACCGTAGCCATTGAAATAACAAAGTAATAATGTTAAATCGCTCTCCTATGAAATTTGTTTTAGTGCAAAAACGCGCCTTTTACCGATGCTACATCCCCGACGTCATGCATTACGATAATAGGCACCATGGTAGTGTCTGTAAGATCTCTGCGGTGAAATCTCTGAGTTACACTGCAATTGTTATGGGTAAGCGTGCCGCTAACCACCCGGTGCATGACTGGGTCGTCCCATCACTTGATATAATAAAAATGATAATTGTTGATCCTCAAATTTAAATTAGACGATTGTTCTGATCTGATTTTTCGTCGTATCGTACCTTAATAGTAAGCTACACCACGCCTGTCCATAACAGTTACAGTGCCACTCAGAGCTTTAAATCACAAAGATCTGAGGGGCACTGCCACCGCGTCCGTCACCCTGAGGCGTAAGTTGACAAGTCCCATGTGCCTGTAATTTCACCAGCACACTTACCCTTCAAAACCGGAACACAGTAATGCTGACATTACTGCTTAGCGACAGAAACAGGTAAGGTGGCAGTACTATCCTGGACGAACTCTTTCACAAGGAACTCTACTGGTAACTAAATGATAGCTTATCGCTGCCTGGTGATAAATCTTACCCCCTGCATCAAGTTGATAACATAAATGCCACTCTTTCTCCCATATCGATCCACAAGAATGGAAAACATGGGAGCTGACAGCGCAGCAGCCAGGACTGTGGCCGTGGTGTTCCATGGTACATCTCCTGGAGACGTGTCAAAGTGGCCTGCATGAGCTGATGTGGAAAGGGCTGTTGTTTCAACTCCATAAGTCAGGAATGGTATGCTGGCTGAAAGAAAAAGTTATAAATTTAAACACAAATGCGTTTTAAGCGCAGCTGGACCCAGATCTCTTCTTGGTAAAAAGTAAATCACTTTTAGCTACCATCACCATTTTGAACTGCAAATTTGATAGATAGATAACAGGTTTATTCAGTACTTCACAAAATTTTATGTATGACTACAGTTTGTGCTGAAATGGCTCTGACTCAGCATAAACACTGTATACAGTGAAAAGTCAAACAGAACTGATTTTCTGCCAGAACCGTGTGGTGAGCGATTGCAAATACATATATCTAACTCTAAAAATATTACGTATCAAGTAAAAAATGTAAAGCAAATTAATGTAAGTAAGTAATATAAATAATAATGTAAGTAATTGTTACAAATATAACATAAACATCATATAACATAATATAAGTCTCAGCATAAACACTGTAGACAGTGAAAAGTCAAGCAGAACTGGTTTTCTGCCAGTACCGTATGGTGAGCGATTGCAAATACATATATCTAACTCTGAAAATATTATGTATCAAGTAAAAATGTAAAGCAAAATAATGTAAGTAAGTAATATAAATAATAATGTAAGTAATTGTTACAAATATAATATTAAATTACAACGATAGCCACCAAATATGACGTAACGTTTATTCGGAAATTCAGAATTTAAACGTAAATGACGTAAAATGTCGTCAGAAATAACTGAGGTCAACGATCACCACTTTTAGTCAACGAGAAAAACGTTCAAATGTTAATTATTTGCGCACGCAAAACAGAATATGAAAGATTTCTATGCTTTGGTAGGGTATCGACATTGCAATAAAAAAAATTGACAATTCCCAATAGTTATTTGTACAATAACACCGATAAAAGCAACTTATGGTTGGAGACTTAAAACACCATTATTCAATGCATTTGTCGGCGGAATTCGCTCATTTACCGTTAATTACTGCACGTGTACCACAGTGACCTTGACCTCAGTAGCAGTAGAGCTTGTGAATGAGTTCGTCCAGGAAAGTACTGCCATCTTACCTATTTCTGCCGCCAAGCAGTAATATGAGTATTACCGCGTTTCGATTTTGTAGGGTAAAGGTGCTGGTAAAATTACAGGCACATGGGACGTGTCAACTTATGTCTCCGGGTGGCTGGCGCAGTGGCATTTATACGTGACGCGCACAATGAGTTTCCGGAATGAATAAGAAAAAAATACTATAAATGGTCAGAAATTAATTTATTGTTACTCAAATTTTCATATGAATAAACCAATTTTGAAAACATTTATACCACTTCTCCATGACAATCTCTGAAACAAGTTTTTCATACTCTTCGATAGCCTGTTCAGGTGATGAAAATCGTTGACCGCGTAACTGGTTCGTAATTTTTGGAAATAAATGAAAGTCACAAGGTACCAGGTCGGAACTGTACGCGGGATGGCTCATAAGGTCAACGTTGTTCATCTACAAAAATTAATTTGTCTGTTAGGCCGTGTGAGAACTGGCATTGTCGTGGTGCAAGATGATACGACATTTACGGTTATTTTTACGGAGTTTGTCAATAACTTTCGGAAAACAAATGATCGTGTACCAACCATTATTCACGGTACAACGATTCTCCAAAGCAACATAGCCACGTGTCCAGTTTTATTAAAAAAAGAAGCAATCACCCGCTTAGAGGCACTTTGCACGCGCGCCACTTTGGTTAGTTTCGGGTCATCTCGAAAAACTCATATACTCGATTGCTCCTTTGTTTTGGGATCGTAACAATAAATCCATGTTTCGTCACCTGTTACCATGTCCCACACCAAATTTGACGCGCCTTCATTGAATCTGCTAGCATGGATTTGCACCAAGTGACGCAATCCTTTTTTTGAGCCTCAGGCAAATTGTGTGGGACCCAGCGAGATCACAGCTTTTACACATTCAAATTTTTGTGTAGTATTAATTGTATTTGACTCTTGCCTATGCCTAAAGATGCTCGAATCTCATGATATGTCACATGCCCATCTGTTTTGATCATACGGCGCACAGCATCGATGTATTTTTTTTTGTTCACGGCAGTGGACGGGCAACCATCACGAAATTCGTCACTGAGATTCACATGACCACGTTTGAATTTTACAAACTAGCTATAAATAGTCGTCTTGCATGTTGCTTCATCGCCAAAAGCAGTTTAAAGCCGCAAAGCTCCGCTGAGTTGTTAAATTACACTTAAAGTCGTAGAAAATCATACTACGAAAATTTTCGCGTGTTAAATCCATGCCGACGTAGACAGTCAATTTCTTATTGGATTTGTATTAATTTATAGCTAGCGGATTACGAGACGCGAAGGGCGACACTCCACACCTCACTTTCTAAAGTCTAAGCTCACGTTGAAATACCACACCCTAAAAATGTCCTGCAACATTCCAACAGGAAATCTCTTAAACGTTGAAAGAAATTGTTTGTTTCAAAAATAGCCAATAAAATAGCAACAAATTTCTCATGGATAAAACGCGCAAGAAAAAAGATCCTAAAGTAGATTTATTAATCCTTAAATAAAATACAATCTCGACAAAATTTAGTGTTTCTTGCGTCGTAAAATAAATAATCAGTAAACTGCTAACAGCTGACGGCTTAATTGAAAATAGTGTTGTTTGATCGATATCGATAAGTTGTAGGATAATTAAATGGACAGATTTATGTACTCTATCTTTTAAATCAAAGTCAAAGAATTTATTGGTCTTAAGTGTTACATGTTTTGAAAAGAAAAGATAGAGTAAGAAATGCAGATATAATCGAAACCACAAATGTCATCGATGCTTTGACACACCACAAAAAATTAAAATGGAAATAGCCTGGCCACATCGCTTGCATAGAAAGTGACAAATGGGCAAAAATGTAACCACGAAGACAGGACCATAAAATAAGAGGACTAGAGGAAGATCAAAGGGAGATGGATAGACGAAACAAACAAAGCAGCTGACAAAGACTGGATGAGCAAGGCGAGAAATAGCAACTATGAAATAAAAACGAGAAGGCTTTTACCCAAAGAGAGGTTACTAATAATAATTTATAAATGCTGATCTTAAAATTAATTAAATTTATATTAATTGTCTAAGTGGCTGAACGGTTACTATGTTGGTCTGCAAGGCAGAGGTCCCGGGTGCGATTCCCGTGCCGGGAGAAATATTTTGTATGGCCTACATTTATTTCTTCGTAAATTTGGATGTAATTTGTAGTTGTCTATGCGTGTGTCCATGGCACTCGCGATACATGGTTTCCCTAGTGCAGGGCTATGAGTGTAAGCGTTATTATCATGTTCTTCTTTAATTTTCTCAGCCAGTGGCCTAGTTTGAACCACAATTACGGGCTGAAATCAAATGCGGCGGGTATCTATTCGGAGGGTGTGTAACAAGAGCCTTCTTTTGCCCTCTGTTATCTGCATGAACTTTCTGACAATGCGAAATGTATTTGAAATTACAGCTTTTCACAAGATAATGTGGAGGCTTTCTTTACAACCTAATAATTTGAGGCTATGAAGTAGATGATCGGGAATAATTCCTATTGTGGAAAGAACAATTGGGATAACGTTTACTTTTCTTGTCGCCAAATTCTAGACACTTCATCCTTGAGCTCCTTATTATTATTTTTATGTTAAATTATCCAATTAGGGATTTTTTGTATTATTTATAATTATTATGAGAATAAATGAAGCTTTTTTTTCTTTTTCTTTTTTTCTTTTTTACATTATTTCATTTTTTTATTATTATTATGTATTACACAGTGGTCTTAGAATTACAAAGGTAGCTCTGGAAACATTAACGAATTCAAAATCATAGTGAAGTGATTCGGAACACGTAAGTTATTGCGGCTGCCTAAAAAAGAAAAGGCGACAGTAGTAAAACAAAGTAGCAATAGATATAATAAAAATCGTAATCCTATTATCGATTTATAGCTCGAGAATGTAAATTATAATCTCTAAATTCAAAAAAAAAACAGAAAACGTTCGGATAATTTAGCGGAAAACTAATAAAAGCTCCAAAATAATGCAGTGCTATTTAATATTTTCTTAGTTTTTTTTTGTTGGAAAATAAAAAATTGGTCTCCTGTATTTTTTTTTATTAATTTGTTTTAACTGACTACATTTTATACAGGTTTGTCGCTTGATTCGAGGTTGATTCTGTGTTCTTGTAAATTGCATAAGCTTTACTTGAAAAAGTTTTTTAATTATTTAACTTTAATTTAATCAATTTATAACACAACATCTAAATTTATAATTTAGATGATTTTATAGAAATCATTAGAAATAATTTTGCTTAATTTAAATTATTTCAATAAAGGTTAAGGAAGGTTGTTCTTCGGCGGGAAAGAATAATTGCCCGGTCTCACCCATCTGGGGGGATGGATCAAGGTTCTGAACCTTTCCTCTTTAGCGCGGGAACCTTGACAGAAGTCAGGCTGGCCGGGGGCGTCGTAGTGGTGTATCTACGGGATCTCACTGCGTCCGCAACACCCGGCCAAGAGGGTGCGCCGGAGGGTTTTAGTGGGTATGCCCTCTATTAGAGGGCCAGTCCCACATAAACCTCGGGTCTCTCCGGGCTCGAGGATACGCATAAAGCATTTCCTACACGTTAAAAAAAGAAGTCTATGTTAAAAGATTTCGATTTAATTATTGTGTTGCAAATCATTACTATACGCGGGACGACACGCGCGGGAAGGCGACACAGCCTAACGTGAAGTCACGACAAACGGTAACACCACAATATAATAAATACAATAGAAGTGGTTAGCGTCAGACGCGTGCCAACTATATAGGTCTTGAAAGACCTATCTGAGCTGAGTCCGCCATTTTCGCTATGTACGGTATGGTTGTGTCGTTCTTTCGTGCAAATTCTATAACCGCTCACGCGATACATGCAGCCGTAGACGCATACCGCACCTAGAGGTGACGGTGACGATTTTATACCGATTTATCGGATATCCAAGTTATAACAGGTAAAAGAACTAATACTAATTGCTATTTCGGTAACTACTCTAGCAAACCATAAAGTTTTTAATGCCTGGGTCTGTCATTTAAAAAAAATAAACAACTTCAAAAATACGTCACGACAATCGTGTGTGTTATTGTTTGGGCTGGTGATTTCGGTGTTTATTTATTGAAAACATATCGTAAGTAGCGTTTTTTAAGTTTACTCTGAATATAAATGTTTATAGACTATACTTTATGGAGTAATTTCATGGTAAACGTTAGAACCACTCAAACGGAATATTATCATATTTATCCAAGTACATCAAAAATTTCATTATTGCTTTTTAAGTGCCGGATTTGCGGTGTATTACTGCATTTTATTTGAGATATTTTTGTTGGTAGTACGGGGGGTATTTATTTAGCAATGCAGAACAATAATTTTTATTTATAAAAACTTGTATTTAAACTGAATGCTTTTCTAATTTGCGAAACCAAATAGCCCCCATTTTGCGGTAGAAGGAGCGCATCGCGTGAGCGGCTAAAATCCTAGAAAAATGTCTTATTGTGCCGTTTTGGAGTGCAAAAATGATAGCAGCAACAAAAAATATTAGCCGTAGTGGTATTTGATATCATCGTAAAGTCTTATTTTAATAAATTTCAATTTTCTGTTTATCGAAGCAATTTTTTTGTTACAAGAAACGAAAGTAAAGCTTATAACCTGAAATGAGAGAGCGCCTTGAAATAAGTAAATAGGCTTTACTGAATTAAAAATTACACGCACATTTTCTCCAGTGTTGACACTGACAATAAACCATGAAGTTTCACCACATTCTCCCCTAGCATTGGTAATCCTCCAGGTAAGCTGGTGGTCGCCTCTCTCGTGCGGATCTTCGGGCAGGAGGGGCTTCGGGTGTAGGCATTGGAGATTGCGATCGATTTTGTGCAGGGGTGGGTTCCGACGTAGATGTGGAAGGAAGGGTCCCGCTCACCGTTCGGCGCAAGGTGTCTGTTAGATACAGTGACTTCTCGACCATCAAGAAGGCGTACGAGGCTATAATTTGGGTTCGGTTGCAACAGTTCTACTTCTTCCACAAACGGGTCGTATTTCGTTCTATTAATTTTTAATTTTTAATTCAGTAAATTGAAATGAGAGAGCGCCTGGAAATAAGTAAATAGGCTTTACTGAATTAAAAATTACACGCACATTTTCTACAATGTTGACACTGACAATAAACCATGAAGTTTCACCATATAACCCGACCAATAACCCGACCAATGTGGTCGCTTCTTATTTGGAGAACTAAATTAATAACTCTAATTCGTTTTCGTTCAATTTACCGCTTGAGTGCAGCACGTTTATTGACATTTCAATATAATATCAAAACTTCGTAACTTGTAATAATAGATATTGATGGTGTTGAACTTTCAACGATATGTCTGTGTGGTAAAGTTTAAATTATATTAACAACACAGGATTTCAAATTTTTTACCGAATTGACATTCAATTATTTTTATGTGAAATTATTCCACTAGTTTCTTATAATTATTAATACAAAGATCGAACACCCAGAAAAAATTCCTTCGATCCAGCCGGATTCGAACCGACGTCTTCTAGCATACCGTGCCGTACTCGAAGGAGTTTTTTCTGAGTGTTCGATCTTTGTATTAATAATTATAACAGAGAATTTGTTGTTTCTTTTTAAACTTGAAACTACGACCAATCAATGTCAATATTTTGTAGTGTTTCAAATTAAAAATGCGTGAGTTTTGACGACGTCGATTTTGATAGTAATCAAGGCTTATGGCAATTCTATTTTTTTTTTTTTACTCGTTCGATAAATTAAAAATAACATCTATCGATAAAAACGCAAATCAACACAACACTAAAGGTAATCCCAAAAGCGTTAAAAGGTCGATTTATTGCAGTACCAAAGTCGCGTAGCTGTAATCACTAGGCCATTATTATGTCAGTCTATTAGCCCTAATTTAAGATTTTGGTTTTGACTGATTATATCTAGCTCGTATAAAGTCCTTAGCCCGCATTGGGTCAGCATGGCGGAATATGGCCTCGTGCTCAACAGCGAGACGTATAAAAATGTGTTGATAATGACAGCACATTATCATTATATTTGGAAAGTGAAACCATTATTAACCGACTTCAAAAAAAGGAGGAGGTTCTCAATTCGACTCTATGTTTTTTTTTGTATGTATGTTACGCGATAATTCCGCTATTTGTGAACCGATTTTCATGATTCTTTTTTTATTGGAAAGAGGTTACCTCCATAGTGGTCCTATTTCATTTTGAAGAAAATCATCCACTTCTTAGGGTGGCTGTCCACGCATGAAGATTCATTTTTATAAATAGCGCCGAAATTTTACTTAAGGAGCAATTATTTTAATGGTTGATTTTGCTATTCTCCAACTCAAGGCGTTTTTCTCTCTCAATATATTTTGAGTAGTAAGAACCGATTTTTATTATCTTCTTTGTCAAAGCCTGTATAGTGGCGAACTAGTTGACATTTCAATAAAACTTGGCAAATAAACGTAATTCCACGTACTTTTGAGGTCGGTTTTTTTATACAGTCTATCATGGCTGTGTGCGTCTTTGCCTATTACAACATTTTGATTCGTGTTGTATTATCTATGGAAGAATAGCTAGCTGGCCATCTGTTGATAAAAAAACCCATATTTATTCACACAAAAAATAAACATATTTATTTCCACGCAAATATGATAAACCATTGAATGTATCGCGGACGGTAAAAAAATACACAACTCGAGTTCCTAAAACCCGCAGCCTTCGGCTTTAGCCTTCGGCTTTAGCCTTCCAAAGAATACGGTTAAATATTTATATTGTTTTCTATAGATAACAAAAACGCGTTCAAAAGGTTCATTTTCGTTACGGTTGATTACGGTTCATACAAATACAGATTACGGTCGGTACACGTACAGAGTACAGTGCAGTACAGACCGTGAGTTTTAAATTTGATAAATTGTCCTTTTGTAGGCATCTTATTGTAACTATATGATATTAAAACTCGTGAGAAATGAAGAACGCTCCTGACGTTCTTCCATATTTCTTTTGCTTCCTCCAGTCGCAGCAGTTTATCAGTTTATTCTTGGCACTTTTGTCGAAATCTTAAAAAAAAAACACTCGTGGAGAATATAATATTCAATCAATACGCTAGTTAAATTCGATGTAGAATAAATATCAACAAACAAAAATATAATAATGTAGATTGTAATTGAATAATGTATTCTCTTTTTTTTCTATTATGAATTAATTTAGCGTACGTTTAGATATCTCTCTGTATTAATTTTCAAGTGTTTTTTTTCTATATTGTTTGTGTCTGATGTCTGTTATTGTGCCATAAATAAAAAATAAAAATAAAATACAATATGATTTTTAGGGTTTTCACATTGACTTACAATTATATGGACGTCGGGTCCGCGTTAAAAGTGTCCGAACTTATAGGGCGTTAAAATCGTATACAGAGCATCATTCACGCTTTAGTCTTCGTTTGTTCGACTGACAGCGAAGCAAGCAAAATTAGACAGTACTGCGATGACATTACAATTTAAATTCAACGTTTTAGCTTTTTCATATTCCTTTACATGTCACTACGTTTAAATAGGTTGACTTGGGACATTTTTTTCGTGGTTTTTGTATTAGACCCGTCGTCCATTTATTTGTAAGTCAATGGGTTTTCACCTCAGATTGTTTTATCATAATACAATTTTTTTTTTTAATTTTATGTTTAGAAACGGAAATTGATGCTAAATTACACATGCAGTATAAATTAATATAAAAATTGACTCCTTATTATAACAAAACGTTAATCGATGACTTACAAATGAATTTACTAACTTTTATTTTACAAAAGATAATTTATTCTGCGAAAAAATAAGTAGGCAAATAAATTAAGTAGACATCTTTAATACTTAAAAGAACGTGAATTGTTTATATGTACATATGTGTAGATATATTTATTTCCATTGTCCGAGGACAAGACGTAGGCTTGAGTTTCACTTTTATGTTATTATAAGCATGAGCATGAAGCTTTTCCACGTTTATATGGCGAACGGCTTAAGAGGGGATTTCTCTGTCTACAGACTTGTTCCCCGAACGGTATAACTCAGGCCTTTTCAAGGAATAAGCATTATTCATGTGTGCATCCACCCATCGTCGACTTCATCGTCACTTTTTATCAAGTGGAGATGGATGTCAAGTACGCACTTACTTTTAATAAAAAAAAATGTATGAAACAAAAGATAAAATCAAAATAATGTGAAATATAAGTATTTAGGTTAATAACTTAAGCATGGTAAGTTATTATCTATGAAAACTTTAGATCTCTATTTAAAATTCACGTTACAAACCTAAAATTTATGTAACAACATGGTCACCCTAATGCAATGATACCAATTATTCTGATACTCCTGAACTATTCCAGAGTAAATTACAGGAAACTAACCATCAGTTAAGTATCGCCATTAATTACAAAGGAGACTTAATTTAACAGTGGTTTTAAAGGTAATTTACTAAAGGTTATCCATCGAGACAATAATTACACAAAGGGTACATACAATTGTGTTCTATTGTGTAGTTCCCGTTTTTTTTACAGTTAACATAAGTTCCAAATGGAAAGTGACGTATGAGGTCGAGTATGAAGTTTGCACACCTATTCACTCTCACCTTGAAGAGGTCTAAGTTATAGCATTCAGAGAACAAATCTTCAGCCAGAGAATTCCATTCCAATGCCATATGTCATCTAAATGTGGAGGTTACCTATCACAAGCTAGAAACATGATTTACAGAATTTTGTTTCTTCGAAAAACCTTTACACTTTTATTGAATAGATTTTGTTTTATTTGTCCGAAAACACGTCAAGGTTTTTTTATTACGCCATTTAATGTTTCACTATTTTGACATATTGACATGTTATTATTTTCCCGATTTTTATGTCCCCAACAAACTATTTTACCAAAGTATCTAGTCTAATCGCGACGGAGGGAAAATGACTTTTTAAAAACTAATTATAAAATAAAAAACGAACAATTCGTTTGATGGTCGATGTAAGACTGACTTATTTTAATTCAATATTCTTACTGCTAAGCGCCTTATCTACGAGTACTATAGACATGCAACTATGCAGTTTTGGGTGCAGGTGCATTTATGATGACCATGCCATCTCTATAGGAGTGAGACTGTGTAACTATCTAATTTAATATTTTTATTTTGTAAAAAAAGCGATATCCATGATACATTTTTGTAATATTATTTCTTATTACAGATATTAAAAGTATTAGAACGTTTTGCACAATACAACTCGTCAAATTAGAGCACCTCGCATTTTTAGAAAATACGGTAAACGAGATGCATGTTAATTTGATCGAGTTGTAGTCGATCGCTTCGCTCGTTCGGATCGTGCTGCTTTTTCATATACTAACCTAACCTAGACCCACAGGAGGGGGTCCTATCGTCTAAGTAATGCAAACAAATGCGGCTCTGGCACTCGCCGGCAGCTGCCGCGACACATTCGTTTCGCTCGCTCGGCTCGTGCGGCTTTTTTCATATACTTTTTTTTATTACCGTAAGGAAAATGCGTTACGCATTCCCCGCCGCTGGGAGACGGCGGGTACATGTGGGCCTCTCTCCTGGGGACTATGTCGGTCCCCAAGAGCATACCCACTAAAAACCTCACGATGTTCCTGCGCGCACCTGGCGCCGGAGCTGCGGGGTCCCTTTCAGATGCTACCGCGACTCCGGTAGTGCCGGTCCGTCTTTTGGCGGACCCCTACACCATCCCCCTCTTAATCATGGGGGTCGACCTGCACGGAGATGCCCCGGAACATTTGGGGCATCTACCGGCGGCGGACGCCTGTGCAATGCAGGGGCAGGGTCTCCCAACCCCGCACCCTGCTGGCTTCCGCTGATGGGACGCAGGCGGTCGGCGAAGAGCCGTCGCGTGCGTCCTCTCCGCCGACGACGAATGGGGTCCGAGAGGGCGCTGTCTTCGCGGACCCGTTCGGCCGTCTCCTTCTGCGACATCACGTCCTCGCAGAAGGAGACCAACGCCTGCCATGAACTCTCGCTTCCCAGCATGGCTCTAACCTCTAAGGTGTGCCTCGCCGAGTCTGTAGCAGTGCCACACTCGTGACACTCCGAGGTCACCTCCCTCCGTGCGATCTTGTGCAGGTAGTCACTGAAACAGCCGTGTCCGGTGAGTACCTGAACAAGACGGTAGGTGAGGGACCCGTGCCTCCTCTTCCTCCAATCGGCCAGTACAGGGAGCAGCGCCTGGACGGTGCGCTCCCCGTATCTGGCCGATCGGAGTGCCTCCTCCCACCCCGCCTGGACGGCAGTCTTGGCGGCACGCCAAACCCCCACTAGCTCCTCTAGTGTGGGGCGGTCTCCACCTGGAGAGCGCTCTCGCCCTGGCTTCCGCACGGCACCTGTAGGCCTGTAGACCTGTACGCCTCGAGCTCCCAGGGTGTGGATCCAGCCAGGGCGCATGCCGTCGTTCCGGAAACCGTTCGGTACGCCCGAATCGCCCTCACCGCCCTCACCGCCATTCACTTCTGCGGCCTGCGCAGAAGCGGCCGCAGTGGTGAGGGCCTCCGCCCAGATGAGTGCCCCGTAGAGGGCCATGCGCCGTATGACGCCAGCATAAAGCCGACGACATAGGGAGCTAATCTAACAAAAAAAAAATACTAATCTAACCTAAACCTACAAGAGGGGTTGTACCGTCTAGTTAATGCAAACAAATTCGGCTCTGGCAAACTTTAAACTGTATGATAAAATTGTACGACGGTAGAATTTTATCTAAGAATAATAATGTTGTAGAAATGAATTTTCAGCAATCTAAATTATATAAAAAACAGACAGTATAACAAACATGATTAGACCAAACCAACTTCTGCCCAAAGAATACGTATGTGTAATAATTATTCTAACAATAGGTTTTCGGACAAACGATATTTGTGCTGTAAGACATTTCTGTGTTGCAAATTTATACCAAAACTGTCATTGCACTAATGAAAAAAAAAAGTCGAACCGTTTTCGGAGTAATGAAATTCGGAAAAAAGAAATTCGAGTTTGTGATAGGTTACCAAATGTGGAAGCTTCATAACGCTTCGTGCGCATCTTGGATATGTCCACAATATAGGGTTGGAACCCTAGCCTACATCCAGTCTCCCGATAATAGTAAGAATATAACGGAATGATTTCATGCAATTCCTTCGTACACTCTCCGTGATATATCCTATAGAACACTGAATGCAGGCAACTTTACGACGGTGTTGAAGGCTTTGCAGATTTGCCTCTACTAAATCCGATTCACCGATAAGCCTCTTGACACATTCTCAATGGAGTCCAAGGTGGTTAGTGGCAGCAGTACTCCGTACACGACCAGACTTGCTGTTGGTACAGTTGTAGCATTACATTACGCTGTAGGGTTGTCCTTATATACCCACCCGATTGGTAGGGATTTCCGGGGGGACTACGGGCTCCCGGTAAGACCAGGGTATAGTGGGCGTCAGGGCAGAGCCATTCACAACAACATAACATGGCTGGGGTGTCTGTCTCGAAAAGATGCGGGATAATGTTTATTTGGAACATAAGAATAATTTTAATTTTAAGATTATAAAATAATCAACGTAAGTTATTTCAACTGAACGAAATTTATCGTTTCCACAAAACAACGAAACATTAAATTAATAAATTGGAGTTATTATTATTTCCGTTTAAAATTCCCGACACGAAAATTAATTATAAAATCGATACCACCAATGAACACTACGCCTTTATTGTTTGGTCAGTTTCTGCTATTTTTGTAAACAGCCCCATATTTATTTACTGATAAATCATGCTACCTGAATCTTGTGAAAAAAGTTATAAAAACGAAAGACAAAATTCGAAAAAAAAAACTAATTTTGTGAAAAAAAGAAACGAAAAAACAAAGTAAAAGCAGAACAGGTCCAAAAATTAACTCAGTGTACTGTTCAATATATGAAATGAAACTTCATGAATATTAATCCATTATATGCACCGCTGTTGAGTACTGGACTCCTAAGAGCCAAAATGCGGGTTGGGGCTTCAGTTGTTATGAACCTCTTAAAAAGCCATAGAAGCCTAATGGTTTGCCCTACCGCTATTCAAGCAGAGGCTGTGTGTTAGAATCTGGGCTCGCACTTCTGAGTTTATTTTAGAATTTATGAGCATTTCGGTGAAGGAAACGAGAGGAGACCAATGCCCAGGAATGGGACATGTGGATGGGTTTATTATAATGGGCTGCCACTCTCAGTAACTTTGTTACCAGATAAGGAATTGTCAAAAGTATCAGTATTCTTTTTAATAGAAAATCGGCTTTATACAATTTATTAATGAATATTTTAAGTTAAACGCAATAAGAACGATTTTTTTCCAAAATCAAGTGCAATACAGACATGATCTGTTTACAAAATTTGAAATGATTTTATGAAACATACAGCGTTCTTTCTTTTTTGTTTTTAGTAATTAAAAAAAGTATATTGCTTAGATACTCCCGGACACGTAATTCGAGCCACCTTGCATTTTTGTCGTAAAGGGCTAGAATACAAAAATAGGTTATCGTCCAAGAAAAAGTTTTGCCCCCGGTTTTGCAAATCTTAATTTTTTTTATGAAATAACTAAAAAACTAAATTTCATTTTAAACTAAATAAGTTCTATTTTGTTTGTTGTAAATGTTGGACACTACATTACATACACTTATCACTTTATATATGTATCAAAATCATTATTTAAGTATTCTATACATATAACTGAACACAACACACTACATTATAGAAATATTTATGTAATTTATTTTAGTTTACTCGTATATTCGCGACACACACGTCCGGTACTCACTCGGTTTTAGGGCCCACTGAAAATCAGCGTCACAGCCTTTTCTCGGTGGTGACAATAGCTGAGTGGGATCCTGTTACATACGCCACAGCCACGCACATGACACTTAATCTAATTGTGTTAAATATTTCATGTTTGCTTTGTTGTTGTGCATGATTTTATTTTTATTCCTTTTTTTCCAGTTATTTTTATTTTAATTTTTTGTTTTAAAGTAGCTTCGTCTCTTTTTTTATCTTCATTTTATTACTGTGTATATTTTTGTTGTGGCGTAGTAATAAAAGAATTCTATTCTATTCTAAATTCCCAAGAATGCTATCCTGTTAAGCAAGCTTCCAGCTTACGGAATTCCTGTTGGCTTTTGCACATGGATAGGCGATTTTCTGAAGGATAGGTCAATCCGTGTAGTTGTAGATGGTTACTCGTCTGCTCCTCATGGTATAAATGCCGGTGTACCTCAGGGATCTGTCCTCTCCGCCACTCTATTCTTGCTGCATATCAACGACCTGCTGCTGATGCCCGGTATCTTTGGGTACGCAGACGACAGCACAGTGGCGGTGAGTTATGTGCCAGACGCCCGAGACAACAGTGAAGAGATCCGGTGTAAGCGAGAGGCGATGGTCACCCGGTTGAACCTGAGTCTGAAAGCTGCTTCCGACTGGGGAGATGCTAACAGGGTCAGGTTTAATGCGGCTAAAACACAGGCGTGTCTTTTCTCATCAAAACGGAGTCCCCTACACCTTACTCCGACTTTCCGAGGTGTATCCGTGCCGATAAGGGACCACCTTGAGCTACTTGGTCTGGACTTATCATCCAACCTCAACTTTGGGCGATACATCGAGTGCTTGGCAAAAACTGCTGCCAGAAAACTAGGCATACTTTTCAAGGTCAGGCGGTACTTCACACCTGAACAGCTTTTAAATCTATATAAAGCACAAGTTCGATCCTGTATGGAGTACTGCTGCCACCTTTGGGACGGCTCTGCCCAATACCAGTTAGCTGCCTTGGA
>NW_020653770.1:3598709-3616392 GCF_003589595.1 Hyposmocoma kahamanoa
ATGGCATTTAATACTGAAAATGCGTGGTGACTCGATTATGTTTCCGGAAGAGTAAAATATACTTAGATTTACATTAGACATTAGAATTATCATAATTAAAACAGATATACATAGATTTTGTTCGCCATAAATATTACATATTTAGATAATTACGTGAAATTTCTTATACGCCAAGTTATGGAGTGTTTTTATTATTTTTATTTTTATTTTGTACTGACGGGACAAACAAGTCGTGCGCCTAGTGCTATGCGACACGCCTGTCCATAACAGTTGCTGTGCCACCCAGAGCTTTAAATCGCAATGATCTGAGAGGCACTATCACTGTGCCAGTCCACCTGAGACATAAATTACAAGTCCCATGTGACTGCAATTTCGCCAGCACCCTTACCCTTCAAAACCGGAACGCAGTAATAGTCACATTACTGCTTGGCGGCAAAAATAGGTAAGGTAAGGACGAACTCTTTCACAAGGAGCGCTACTAAACTATTTTAAACATCCACAAATTATTCCTTAACATGCATTGACTTACAATTATATGGACGTCGGGTCCGCGCTAAAAAGTGTCCGAACTTATAGGGCGTTAAAATCGTATACAGAGCGTCATTCACGCTTTAGTCTTCGTTTGTTCGACTGACAGCGAAGCAAGCAAAATTAGACAATACTGCGATGACATTACAATTTAAATTCAACGTTTTAGCTTTTTCATATTCCTTTACATGTCACTACGTTTAAATAGGTTGACTTGGGACATTTTTTCGTGGTTTTTGTATTAGACTCGTCGTCCATTTATTTGTAAGTCAATGTTAACATGCTAAATATTGCGTGATGTGACATGGTGGAGAAATATTATAAATATTCACAAATGTACGTAACTTGTAAATTGAAGTTATAAGTCAGAGATTCGAATCGTTGACATTTTCATTGAAAAGAAATCTTTTTTCCACTGGACTACCACTGTTTATAAATGAAATAAAGTAAAGTAAGTAATAGTTGTAGATAATTTTTGGACTGTCAACTGATGGTATATAAATGAGTACTAATCGAGGAACATGAGATACTTTCCCGTACTTGTGCTTGCACCGGCTATCCCTATCATAAATTTCGAAGCACAGCAATACAATACAATACAAAATGCTTTATTTTTCTTGGAAACGTACCACATTATGAAATAAACAGTACCTTAGTGAGGAGCTGGAGTCTGTACTAGGTTGGGGACCAGTATTACAAATCACTAGGCTCACTCCTGGCTCTCTCCCATAAGAACGTAACGTTACGTACATAACGAAAGAGTTCGTCAAGGGATGTACTGCCATCTATATCGGCCGCCAAGCAGTAATCAGAGCATAATTTTGTTTTCTGACTGACTGACTTGTCAACTTATGTCTCAGAGTGACGCGCCCAGGGCAGTGCCTGCCAGATCTTTGCGATTCAAATCTCAGAGCGGCACTGCAACTGTAATGGACGTGCACTAAGTGTTCTTTCCGGTTCATTTGACACCATAAAAAAAACCTTAGTAATAAAAAAAAACTATTACCTCGATACATATCACTAGATGTCCAGGCTAATTCTGGATAAAGAATGTAATTTTATGGAGTTTTACGATTGTTTTGTTACATATAGGAAATAAAATAATAATAACGCACACACTCAGCATAACCCCGCACTAGGGAAACCCTGTGTCGCGGGTGCCATGGACACACACATAGACAACCAGAAATTACACCCAAACTCAGGAGAGAAATAAATGTAGGCCATACAAATATTTCTCCCGGCCCGGGAATCGAACCTGGGACCTCCGCGTAGCAGTAGCATGGTAACCGTTCGGCCACGGAGGCAGTACGGAACTACTTTTTCGGATCTAAACCAATTTACCTGCCACTGCCGCGCAGAGATCCAGTCTTCGAAATATTTGTATGGCCTACATTTTTTCTTCTCGTGAGTTTGGGTGCAATTTGTGATTGTCTATGTGTGTGTCCATGGCACCCGCGATAGAGGGTTTCTCTAGTACGGGGTTTGAGTGCTGATCATGGGACCTGTATAGGGCCTGAAACGTTGATTTGTTTGGAAAGACAAATCTATACGATTTAGATGCGAGAAAATAGTTACATTTCCTATCTAATATATTTCCAAGAGTTTTGTAGTTCGATAAAAACAAGAAAGACACAACAATAAGACATATTTAATATAAATTGTAAGGTAACTTACCCAAGAAAGATACAACGAATTGTTTCCAAACTTTAAACTCCTCACCATTCGGTATCCTTGGTAAGTTTTTATAAATTGTAAACACCATTATTCGATCTTTCTTTGAATACATTAAAAGTATTTGACAAAGATAATCATTCGTACTTTGTTATTCTTTTAAATTATTATATGCCAAAAGACTATACGAGAAGCAAAAAAGAAACAGTTGAGATTCATTTAAATTTAAACTACCTGTTCCAAATTTAATTTAAAAAAATCTAAATTCAAAAAAGAGAATACATCACACGGAAATCAAAACAAATATTTTGCAAAGTCGCGCCGTGGAATTATTTAAATAGTTTCGTTATCAAAACAAACGACAATCAAATGGCGTTATAAATGATAACGATAAAAACAACCACCTCTTTGTTGTTTTAGAAGTAAACTACACTTGCATGAGACTAGTCATGTACGGAGCTACAAACAGATTTTTATGACTTACAGATAAGGCGGGTTGCGTTCGAAACCAAAAATCGTCGTACTTGTAAGTAGAGAGAGATAATAGGCGGAATACGTTTACTTTAATATCGATATTTATTTAACGAATATGTGTTTATTTTAATATCGAATTTATACAATAGTGCTCGTCAAAACAGTCATGACGCGAGTCACGAAATTACGAGGTCTAGTGTTGCGGCGAGCCTACATTTTAAGAGGTGAAGTGTGGGCGACCGCCCCGCGCATCCCGCAACCCGCGCGCTGAAAATTAATATGAGTATAATAAGAACAAGTGGAGAACCTTTGACAAGCGCCTGATGGCGTCTTACGGAACAGCAGGCGGTGCGGCATATCGTTAAACTGCTAGGCAATTTGCAAATTCAGGGATAAACGTAAATTTAACAACTAACCAGGTTCTTTGTAGTACTTAAAGAGAAATAATATCTCATTATAAAAATTATGTACAATTTGTTGGTAGGTCAATGACAAATATAGATATTTTATTCGTAAATAATTCGTTTTAAACTTTTAATTTTAGCTTGTTTTCAGAAATTTATATGATCTGAGAAAGTACATCCCATTGTGTAACAAATTAGCATATTTCTTAGACAATGGGGTATGTTTTATGACCAGCGGTTTTCGTGTACAATTTCGAGATAAGATTGTGTTTTTTCTATCGTGAAAATACTTAGGATTCGTGTTTTCATACCGTACACTAAATCAGTGTATAATATTTTCAATTTAATACATATTTTCTCCAAAGTGATTCACGCTTCCAATGTTATGCGGAACCAACCAAACCCAGTCGAGGTTGAATCTACTTTTAAATGTGATCCACCGTATCTATTTCAATCTATATAAATGGAGTAAATTAATATTAAATGTTATTTTAATACAGCCCCTAATTAATTTGCTAATTATGAAGCGTAACATAATCCAACTTGTCAATTAATATTTAATTAGTAGATAATTCAATAAGTGCCTACGTACTTTAAAACCGGCTTTTGAATAATAATAGAAAGAGACGACAAGTATGATGGAGCATGTACATCCTATATAATACAATACTAGAAGCTATTGTTAAAGAACTCGTCCTGTGAAGAATTGCCACACCTATTACTGCCGTCAAGAAGTAAAGTAAGCATTAATTCTGGTTTTATAAAATAAATTGACACTTGAAAACGTTACATTTAAGCTACAGCTCGTTCACTACGCCACCTTCCCTGAGAAGAACGAGCAAGAAGCTCTAGGGATTGCTCTTTTCAAATAAACTTAATGTGGAATCTAGAGCCTTTCCATCGTCTTTCCATCTTTATCTAATACGTAGTCTTCAATTTTGTAATATGACTTCTCAATCAAAATATTTTTAATGTAGTTTTCAAACTTAGAAAATTATAATCTTAATATATGTATGCTCTGGCTCTTGTAGTACAAACGTATACAGTTCCCCTTAAGAGGGAGCAGAGGAAAAATTCCTAATCTTCCATTTGATTTTAGAGGGGTATATCTACTTTAAAGTTAAAAATAAAATATTGTACGAGTAACTACACAATATATTCAAGCATAGACATTAATCAGAAACATAAAACAATAAAGTTTCCTCGATAGATAAAAATCACGAAATGACCTCTAATTTTCACATTTTTTCGATTTATCCTCGAAATGCTACAGGTTATTAGGACAAAAATTAGATAATTAATTATATTTATGCATGATCGACAACTGTCACTACGGATTTTTTTTTTAATCCATTTAGTTTTAGACTTATTCCGCTAAAACGAATTTTGTACTTTTAATGCGCAAAATTCAACGTCTGTCGCATGTCACGCGAACTTCAGGCATATATTTGTTTCACACAAATTTTGGGCGGAGCCAACGTCAAAACTTTTTTGACATGCTCCCTCTTAAAAGAGTCGTTTACTTTAGTTAAACAAATCGTGGTGCCATGAGTTTAGACTTATTTCTAAGATTAATATTATGGATATCTTCTTTCTTCTTCTTTCAGTCAGTTGAAAAGCGTGTTAGAAGGCTTATAAATGACAAGGATTTAGTAGAGGCGAAGCTGCAGAGCCGCCTGGCCGGGACGCTGGTCTTACCAAGGAACCCGTAGTCTTCCCGAAACGCCTTATCTCTCGAGTCAGCAGATAGCGACAAACTTCACACCAGGACAATTGCTTCAGCTCTACCAAGCACAAGTCTGGTCGTTTATGGAGTACTGCTGCCACTTATGGGATAGCTCTGCTAAGTACCAACTGGCCAGTTTGGATTTATTTGAAAAGCATGTCAAGAGGCTTAATAGGTGACTCACATTTTGAAGAGTTGAAGCTTCAGTGCACCACCGCCGTAAAGTTGCCTTCTTATCGGTATTCTACAGGATATATCACGGAGAGTGTGCGAGGGAATTCCATGATATAATTCCGCCTTCCCCTTTCCATCATCGGGGGACTAGACTTGGACTGGGGTTCCACCCCTATATTCACAAGATTAGCACAAAACGTTTCGCTTCCAGATTTATATGACGAGTCGCTAGGGAGCGGAATTCCCTGTCTGAGAACGTATTCCCTGGACCATTTCAAGGCGAGAGTGAATAGGCATTATTTCGATGTGCATCGTCGACTTTATTGTCACTTTCCACCAGGTGAGATGAAGGACAAATGCGCTCTTATTTTTGTATAAAAAAGTCTCACGACGATGGGCGCAATGTTGCAGTGACCCACAGATCTTTGCGATGTAAATCTTTGTGGGGCCTGCAACTGTACAGGGCAATCACAAGGCGGTGTTACATTTTCTATTACGTATTTTCATGATCTGAATTTCAATAAAAACTAATTGAAACTTAATCGCTAACGATGTTCAAATATTCGAAAGGTTTCATTGGGATGATTTTTGATTTGATTAGTTCGCCAACTTCTTGATTAACATTTCAATGAAAAAGATCATAACATTTAAATGAATGGTTAATGGTTTTGGGCTACGTTACGTTTTACATTGCATATTCCTAGAATTTCCACGAAGCGTTCCGCTTCCTTATTTGTATGGCTATAAAATAGTTTTTTTTTTAATAACAAGTAATGGGACCAACAAATTGTGCGTCTGATGATAAGCTAAACACCTATCTATAACAGTTGCAGCGCCTCTCTGAGATTAACATCGCAAAGATCTGAGGGGCACTGCAACTGTTAAGGATAGGCGTGTAGCGTCTTCCTATCGTATTATCGCATTTATCAATCGATTTTAAAAAATGGAGGAGGTTATACGTTTGGCTGTATGTACGTTTTCAGATATCTCTGTCAATTGTGAACCGATTTTGAAAATATTTTTTTTTATTTGAAAAGGTGCACACTTCGTGGTGGTTCCATTGTCACTAAATTAGAATCTGACGAGGGATTCCATGATAATTGAAGGAAATTTTCAAATTTTATAGGGACGTCCGTATATTCACCAATTCCTCTATCAAATGTGCACCGAAATTTAAAATTATTTTTTGTTTCAAAGGATGATGTGGTCTTTGATGCTGTTCCGGATTCATTTCAGCTATCACAAATGACACAATACATGTAATCAACAAATCTCCGTCACCATGACAACTAGAATAGAAAAAAACAAAATATACGAAGGAGTCCGTAACAGTCCCATTGTTACCAAGAAGTCAGAATTTGATGAGGGGATCCCATGAAAATCGAAAAAAACCGATAGGCAAATTATTGAGTTCGGTTTTTCTTTAAATGAAAAAGTTACAATTATTTTTTCTACATTCATCCCATTGACGTACAATTAGTAGTAGTTGCTCTGAGTAGCACTGTAACTGTTATGGACAGGCGTGTCGCTTACCATTAGGGCACGATACGACGAAAAATCAGATCAGAACAATCGTCTAATTTAAATTTGAGGATCAACAATTATCATTTTTATTATATCAAGTGATGGGACGACCCATTCATGCACCGGGTGGTTAGCGGCACGCTTACCCATAACAATTGCAGTGTAACTTAGAGATTTCATCGCAGAGATCTTAGAGATACTACCAAGGTGCCTATTATCGTAATGCATGACATCGGGGATGTAGCATCGGTAAAAGGCGCGTATCTGCACTAAAACAAATTCCACAGGAGAGCGATTCAACGTTATTACTTTGTTATTTCAATGGCTACGGTCATTGACTTACAATTATATGGACGTCGGGTCCGCGCTAAAAAGTGTCCGAACTTATAGGGCGTTAAAATCGTACACAGAGCGTCATTCACGTTGTAGTCTTCGTTTGTTCAACTGACAGCGAAGCAACCAAAATTAGACAGTACTGCGATGACATTACAATTTAAATTCAACGTTTTAGCTTTTTCATATTCCTTTACATGTCACTACGTTTAAATAGGTTGACTTGGGACATTTTTTTCGTGGTTTTTGTATTAGACCCGTCGTCCATTTATTTGTAAGTCAATGCATTCATCCATAATATTTGTTAGTATAAAAATACTTAAGCTAGTGTTAAAGGTTTAAAATAATAATAATAAGACAAAATTATTTATAGGTATTCAGATGGGAGCATAACGTACCCAGCCAATGACAGGAAAGCTGGCTACTCCTTGGGGGCAGTATGCAAGTGCATCCACCGCCCCTGTAATCGCGTACACTATAATACTTGCCATCATTGTAAAAGGGTTTGCCAATCGTAAAGTATTCACCGATTATACGCTCACGAAGTGACGTACATGACAGGAGTGATTCGATGTACGAAGAGGCTCTCTTCGTGCACCCCATCCTTTTGTGCAAGGTAAAAATAATGGTAACCTATCACAAACTCAAAGTATTTTTCCGAAATAACGGTTGTTCGAATTTTAATTACACCGAAAACCGAATTATAACGAAGCTGTTGTTCTTTCAGGATAGTTGGATGATTATCGCAAAGACACAATTAGGTTCGGTTAGGTTAGATTTAAAAGAAAAAACATTTTCTTCTCAAAATTACTTTTGAGTTATGAAAATTCCAGCAAACGTTATTTCTGGAAAATGTCATTTCGGACTACAGATAGGTAACCAAAAGTAATATATTTTTATTGTTGAGTTAGTTTGAACGCACCTTACGCGCAGTCAATTTAAGTACATTGATGTCAATAAACCGACAGTCGTGAGCCACGACGGCAATTTATTCATTCAAAGAATCTTCCGGATATTAACAGTTACAAAGACTTAGTTGGTTAACCGTTTTGCGTGCTATCATAGCGATCCCAGGTTCGATTTTAAAAATACATTTTATAAGAAATGAATTTTTTTTTCGGATCAAAAGCGCGTGTATTTGTTTCTTCAAACAAACGTTTCGAAGCCTTTTTAGCTCTCATTACGTCAGCATAGTTTAGTCTAGATAGTACCAAAGAATCAGAAAGGCGTATGCGGAGCTGCTCGTTGAGAAATTCACGCATAGGTGCGTTGTGCAGTTTACAAAATTTTCAAATATTTTATCACCATTACCGTAAACCAATGGTTTAGGCACAGCTGATCCAACTGCTTGATTATCAGCAGCAGAGCTCCACGGGAAAGAGTTTGTCCAGGGAAGCACTGCCAACTTACCTATTTCTGCCGCCAAGCGGTAATGTGAGCCTACTGGGTTCCGGTTATGAAGGGTAAGGGTGCTGGTGAAATTACAGGTACATGGGACTTATCAACATAATACGTTCTGATCTTTGTAATTTAAAGCTCTGTGTAGCACTGCAATTGTTCTGGACAAGCGTGTCGCTTACCACCAGGAGGACGATTTCTTCATTCCGTTACTTTGTGTAATAAAAAAAAACGTAATAACGATAACAAAAAAAAATGTGTTTCTTTAATGACAGTAAAGTGCGGCAGTATAAACGCGGATTGATCTAGTAGAAGTACGTTAATGTTACGAGGAGTTGAAAACAACATAACACAAAAGAAGACAACAATAAACCAATGCCATTTCGGTATTGCCTTTATTTATTTATACTCGGGTTACGTAAACCTATAAATACTTACCTTATAGACTAACATATATAATAATATAATAAAACACTATTTATTTACACGTCTGGATTGCGACGTGTGACGCAACGTGGGTGGCCGGTAACACCGGCATCGGAAACGTCTGTTGGGGCTGCCGCGCTTCTGTAGAGAATCAGGACTGTTTGCTGACGTACATGGATTGTTTTCACGTCACTATAAATATAAATATTAGACAACACCACATACGTTGCACTATGGGCATAAGAGAGCCATGTGTACTTCAAATTAAAGCTAAGTGATCAATCTATATAAATATCTACCGTTTAAACTTTTTTCTGTTACTATTTCGTGGCATATAGGCAGCCAAATATGCGGAATAAAAAAATGTTTAAAATAATTTTAAATTTGTGATTTTTTCAATATGAATTTATAGTGACAGCAATAGCATTAATACACGTGTTATGTGAGGTACATATATATAATCTGCTGTAATAAATAAATAAATATGAATGAATTAATGAATGGATGGATGGATGGATGAATGAATGAATGAACGAATGAATTAATGAATGGATGAATAATTAAATACACTTTTGAACACTTCGGACCCTTACATAACCAGTCTTAGAAGTCCTTTAAGGAGGTCACAACGTCACAAAGCTATAAAGCTTGGGTTCAGTTAGCTCAGAATCGGGATGCCTGCATTATTTCCCGTGTCAAGTCCTGTATAGTGGCGAACAAGGGGATATTTCAATAAAACTTAGCAAATAGACGTAAATACACGTACTTTTGAGGTCGGTTTTTTTAGTACTCTGTACTAAAATTATATTTAATTTATTTACGCAAAAAAAGTCTAAATCTGTACATTAAAATAGCGTACACAGTAAAATAGTGTCACCCTTGCGTTATGAGAAGACAAATAATAGTTATTAAGTACTAACAATTCCAAAAGAAACAATTACTAATTACATTATATATAAGCAGTGATGAAGGTTGTTTATTTACCATTTGAATAATTAACTCACACTTTGGAATGTAGTAAGAGAGTAGTGATTTTGATTACTAATAGTACACTGTATAATGTATGTATGTATGTAATGTATGTATTGTTTAGTTATTCATCAAATTAAAACGAAAATTAAGTAATTCCTTTCACCTAGATGGCAGAAAATACCTGCCTAACTAACCTGATTTAAAGTGTGAAAACACGTTTCGTTATTATTTATTATAGAATAGGGTTTCTGCAGTACACACTATTGGTTTATTGAATTATTAAAAAACTATGCATTTTTGATATTTTACTGTCAGAAAGTTCCAACGCAAAAACAAACTACACAACCACAAAAAGCAGTTGCTGGCGACGCACTGTCATGTACGGTCTTACATCACCTCATACAAACACGTCGGTATTCACCGTACTGTCTTGGTGTGCACATATTAAATTTGTATGTGTAACGTCCACAAATATATCTCAAATAAATCATTTCATTAGTCACTACATTGTTGATACTTCGCTATGGAAAAGCAGTAGGCGGCGACTATAAAGAAAGCACTTGAAATTCGCAAGGTAAAGCCCGTAGTAGTTTTTATAAGATCCATATATGGGAAATGGTTTTTTTTTCTTAAAAGTATTTTAGGTTTTTGTTCACTATGACTACAAATGAATGAATTTATTTGGTTTTTTGGTGTCATAATATTCTACGTTAACTGTGTCCTTAGATGAGCAGTAAATGGTATGACTAAGTAATGTACATATTTTTTTTAAAGTTTAACTTCATTTTTCAGAGAAATAATTTATTTTTTACGTAGTTTACGCGCCATCTAAGTATACAAAAAAAGTATGAAAACCTGTGTGGCCAAGTACTCTAAAATAATGTAGGTTTAATGAGGATTTCAAAATAGTAACAATTTGAACATTTACTGTAAATATTAGAAATAAAGTTTTATTTATGTTTAATAATGTTTTTTTTTATTAAACCCCATTGGTCGGGTACAATTCAGGACAAGAAACGGTCCAATTCTGCAAACATAGTTTTTTAGTAAAATTTACTCCGTTTGCACATTAATAGCAATAATTTCATATTTACATTAGATACAATGAGAAATTATACCATTGTGAAATCCTCATTAAACCTACATTATTTTAAAGTACTTGGCCACACAGGTTCTAATACTTTTTTTTATACAGAAGGCGCGTAAACTTCGTAAAAAATAAATTATTTCTCTGAAAAATGAAGTTAAACTTTTTTTTTAAATGTACATTACTTAGTCATACCATTTACTGCTTATTTAAGGACACAGTTAACGTAGAATATTATGACACCAAAAAACCAAATAAATTCATTAATTTGTAGTCATAGTGCACAAAAACCTAAAATAAGGTAAAAATAATTAACTTTTAAGAAAAAAAACATTCCTTAGGTACTACATGGAATAGATTTTTTTTGGAACAGTCTTAAGCTGTGCTATAAGCCATTTTAGTATGATACATTCATTACCGGATACCCTGTATAAAAATGGTCCTTATAATTTAGAAACTTTTGCAGGTGTGGGCAAGCCTTACGAAACCTTAACGCAATCGGATATTTATTAATGGGACGCGCAAGGGACAAACATACAAATAAACATAAAATAAATAACGTTAATCACCGCATTTCGGGTCCGATTCGGACATCTAAGTCGTTTTCTCTAATGTTTATGGTCGTGACTTTGAAAGTTGTTCGCGGCAATAAGGTACGTGCTGCTTCCAATTCGTTCGGTTAAATTTAAAATTATGTATAGATATGTAGAATGCAGCCAATAAACTTGATATCTTTTCCAAGGTGAGGCGTTACTTCACACCGGGACATACCCGTCCTTTTCTATATAAGTTTTGATTTCAGTGACCCTCCCTACCGACCGTGATATACGAGAAGGATTCTATAATCTGTACAAGCAAGCCCGCACCTACCCGGGACCTTCTCAGATAGGTCCTGACCCCAGATCAGCTCGGCTGCACAGACTTTATCCAGTTCTGCCTTGGGTGAGCTGCCCCGGGTGCACGTGCAGCCCCTTCATATAGCACCTTACGTACCCTGCACGTCACCTCGTCTAGACCGTTACTAAGACGGGCTAGCTGCGCACACATGCACCTGCGAGTCCATACCCGAGTTCGCGTCCACCAGAGACACCTCTCTTTAAGGTACGACTGTCGACCGTTATTAACTACATGTTTCAAAGTCTTGCAAAATATGGAAGTGACTGAGATAGGTCAATAGTTGACAGGGTCAGAGGTCTGCTTCCATTTTTAGGCTCAAGTTGCACGTTTGCCTGCTTTCACGACCTGGAAACTAAACCAGTTTGAAGTGAGAGGCGATACAAGCGTGTGAGAATAGGAGACATCTCAGGCGCACAGTTATGCAGTGCTAATGTGGGAATTCCGTCTGACCCGCGATTTTTTTTCTTTATTTTTTAAAGAGGGTTTTATCTTTATAGATGTGTCACAGGGGCGATACTGAGGTGTTACAATCTAGGTATTACTAATTTCACAACGTTATACAACATCCTGGCCTCGTTAGATAAGGGGCTAGCCAAGATGCTGTTGCGTATGCCTACTGAACACAGCGTTAAGACCGGAATTTCTTGTCGTCTCACCTCATTCCTAAAACACTCCATTATCACATGATAGACGTCTTCTGTTATCGCACATATCTCACAGTTTGGTAAAAGAACTATTGACATAAGATATCCGAACTTGTTCAAAGGAACGTGTTCTGAGCGAAGCCTTAACGCTGTAACTAATTCATTCCTGGACGTAACTCAACTTAACTTGGGGTTCATTGGGACGTCAGAGTATAATATGTAATACACCATACCCAAACGCAAGACCTCGACTATAGCATCAACACAAATCAACGAGTCCCCTGAAGAAAAGCAAGCCTAGCAGGGATATGAGGCAATGTGAAACCGTATGAGATTCAACGTCTGGGATCCTGATGAGCAACTGACAAACTGGGAAAGGCTTAGCGTTAACGCAAGTTTTCGCGTCGCTCACCCAGCATGATCGATCATGTGGTATGGTAACAGCCATTCTTGATAGTGAGTATTAAAAGCCCCTAGAATGAAGATTCTACGTTCTTGGGCGCATGCCGAGCCTCATCAGACGTCTCACTCAGATGATGGAACACACTATGAAAAAACCTTAGGCACAGATTTTTTTCTAATTTCTACCGTAGTTTTAATTTATAGCGTTTATGCGACATTTTATAAAACACTTTTTACTAATCGGCAAAACACCACTCCAAAACTGTATTGCAATGAACGGATCTATTTTTTTATTTCAAAGTTCATGAGTCAATCAATTTTTTTCGTTCACCAATAATTAGTTAATAACTGCATACAATTTACATTAACATTAGCTATCATAACAATTTCTGGTATCTTGAAGTTACCTGTACCAAGCAAACCATTTTGCGTTAAACGTGTCGAGCGTAAGCCCTCTTTAGATACACAACGTCGCTTGACTTAATTTGTATGGGGAGCTTGTTATGCCAAACTCTGTTATCGGGAATTAATTAAAAATTTCATACTTTTTCAGAGATCTGAAACATTAACGTATTCCTTAGGCTTTAACCAATCTTTTTACGTTTTTTCTTCAATAATTGCATAAAATCTTCGTAAAATAAAGGCAAATTACCAAAAAAAAAAGGATGCGATCAGTTATTTGTGTATTAATTAACTTTTAACTATTTTTTACATTCTATTTTTGACATTGGACCTTATCGATCTAATTACCATTATAATTGACCCATGTAACTATCATCGCGTGTGAATTCTGACCGACTTATTAAATCCACGTGTGCACGCCCATGTAATATTACTGAAAAAATATACATGTTATACCTGGTTTAGTCTGTCAAAATGCATACTATAATATACCTTGAATATTTGTATGCCTACTGTTTGGTCGGACACAGTGAAACTATACTTATTTTGTACATGTCAGCTCTGTATAACCTGTGGTTTACAAATAAATGAATTATTATTAATATTATTTCTTTAATAGAATATTATTTTCCAATTCACCTATTTTAATTCCGAAGGAGCACTTCTCTATTCCGTTTCATTAAACTTCAAATCAGAAATCGGAGCAGTTTGACGAGTGTACTTAATACTAAACCACAGCACCTCAACAGACGACTTTGGAGGAGTACCTTGATCGAGTGTCCTTCAAGGGGAACGAGGAGTCTACGCTAAACTGAAGTATCTTTATTATTCTTCCTATATCCACTGTCACGCAAAGTGTCAACTCCGCCTACGCGTGATCATCATTTTTTCTTCATAATAATAATACAGATTTGACCAAACCAATAGATGTTACGAGATTGAATTTTGGATTAAATCAAATTTACAGCATCATGAATAAACAGATGGTTGAATAATCTCAGTACAGAGTACTAAAAAAACCGACCTCAAAAGTACGTGGAATTACGTCTATTTGTTAAGTTTTATTGAAATATCCCCTAGTTAGCCACTATATAGGACTTGACACTGGAGATAATAAAAATCGGTTCTCACTACTCAAAATATATTGAGAAAAAAACCCCTTGAATTGGAGAAATAGCAAAATCAACCATTACAGTAACTGCTCCTAAATTAATGGGACCACTATGGAAGTACCCCCTTTCCAACAAAAAGAGAATCATGAAAATCGGTTTACAAATACCGGAGTTATCGCGTAACATACATACAAAAAGAAAAAAAAAGAACATACAAACGAATTGAGAAGCTCCTCCTTTTTTGAAGTCGGTTAAAAAGTCAAAATAAGAAAAAAAGGAACAAAGAAAAGCACATAACAGACTCTTAGTAGCAGTTGAGCTTCTTGTGAAAGAATTCGCCTAGGGAAGTACTGCCACGTAGGCACTACTGCGTTCCAGATTTGAAAAGTAAGGGTGCTGATGAAATTACAAGCACGTGTTTTGTTGCGTTTGTTATACCTGTATCTGGTTGCAAAAAATACCGCGAAAACCTCAGAATACTATATTGGCTCGTTTTAGTCCTTCGATAAACAACATTTTTTTTATATATAATATCAATTGACGAACAAGTCGTGCGCCTGATGGTAAGTTACACAACAGTTGCAGTGCCACTCAGAGCTTTAAATCGCAAACATCTGTGGGGTACTGCCATTGCGCCCGTCACCCTGAGCCGTACGTTGACAAGTCCCTCAAAACCGGAACATAGTAATGCTGAGGTTACTGCTTGGCGGCAGAAATAGGTAAGGTGGCAGTATTTCCCTGGACGAACCCTTTCACAAGGATCTCTACTGCTACTAATAACAATAGTATTAATATACTGTAGTACACTTTTTTTAAACTGAATTTTATTAATTTAATTTTTATAATTTGCTTACTACAAGTAGGACTTTTTCTTAAGAACGCCGTAAGGTACTATAGATATTTATTTATCTGAACTGCCTCTGTGGCCGAACGGCGAATTTGAAAGCGTTGCGACGCCAGATAAGGCTCCAAGAGCTCGGCATAACACCAGAGACTAGTTCGAGTCCTGCCCAATCAAAGGAACTTTTCTTATACGTAATATTATTAAAATATGAGAGTGTTTTCCATTGACTTACAATTATATGGACGTCGGGTCCGCGCTAAAAAGTGTCCGAACTTGTAAGGCGTTAAAATCGTATACAGAGCGTCAAACTCTGCTTTAGTCTTCATTTGTTCGACTCACAGCGCGATACTGCGATGACATTACAATTTAAATTCAACGTTTTACCTTTTTCATATTCCTTTACATGTCACTACGCTTAAATAAGTTGACTTGGGACATTTTTTTCGTGGTTTTTGTATTAGACCCGTCGTTCATTTATTTGTAAGTCAATGGTGTTTTCACAAAAATGTAAGATGGGATATCACGTTATTAAACCATCACGATATTCAACAAATAAAAATATTGTAAAAAAAATCTGTTTGTAAAAACGTTTTTAATATTCCATCCATTGAAAAAGCTTATTAACCTTTTTTCTTTAAAAGGCAGATCACGGAGATCGTCATAATCAAAAGGAAAATGAAAAAAGAGCGTACAGAAAAAGATATAACCTTTGTGTTTCTTGTTTGCACTCGAATACGCACGTATGTGTACCTGTGATTCAAATTGTAAACAGGGATTCAGATTATTGTTTATCGTGTTTACGTTGTGAGTAACTGTCTTATTTATATTGTTTATTGCCGTTTCAAGAGTCTGATAGACAAACACTACAGAAAACAAACTTTTGGTTATAACTCCTGTCCGTAGCAGTCGCAGTGCCACTCAGAGCTTCAAATTGCGAAGATGAGAGGGACACGGTCACCACGCCTGTCACCCTGAGACATAAATCAAGTCTCGTAAGCCTGTAATGTCACCAGCACCCTTACCCTACAAAACCGGAACGCAGTATGCTCACATTGCTTGGCGGCAGATGTAGGTAAGGTGACATACACGATATATATGTACTAAATTTAATTTAAAGATTACCATGAGCTTTTAGGCTAAGGAAAATTGTGATAAAATCTGCACGTCGAAGAAGCAACCAACCCGCGTTGGACCAGAATGGCGGACTATGGACCTGTGCCCAGCTGTGGGACTAAATCGGTTAAAGACGATGACGAGTTCTTCGACCATTATTTGATAATGTAGATCACGCTTAATGGTTACGTCGTTCTTCTAAAAATAATCCTTAGACACGACGTAGTGCACAAGAATTTGAATCTTTCCTAAAAAGTATCCGTACTAAACTGCTCCATAAAAGACATGTAATGGTCATATAAAAGTGTCTAATAGCTGTAATATGTTCCGAAAGAGCTGGTTTATAATCCTCTACTTTGTTGTTTTACTGTAATGCCATTGGTAATGCGAATATTAATAAACCATTATGAATTATAGCCCACTTCATTAAAGGTTTTTTACCCTAATATAATAATATACCTACCAGATAGCCATACCAATTCCATTTCTATTTAGTCTTTTTTATTATTTCCTCGCATTGCTCGAGAAATGGACTATATAAGCCTCGGCGGGAACGGGGATTGCTTGACTCGTATCAATCAAGGTCTCATACTCGTCCAACAATCCCTTACCTCCCGGCCTCTGCAATAATATACTATATTTTATTGAACGTCATTTTACGACGGCTTTAATTTTTTAATCGACTTCAAAAAAGGAGGAGGTTCTCAATTCGACTGTATGTTTTTTTTGCATGTATGTTACGCGACAACTCCGGTATTTGTGAACCGATTTTCATAATTCTTTTTTTGTTGGAAAGAGGGTATTTTCATAGTAGTCCCATTTAATTTTGAAGAAAATCATCCACCTCTAAGGGTGGCTGTTCACGCATGAAGATTCATTTTTATAAATAGCGCCTAAATTTTATTATAAGCGGCAATTATTTTAATGATTGATTTTGCTATTTTCCAATTCAAGGCGTTTTTCTCTTTCAATATACTTTGAGAAGTGTGAATCGATTTTTATTATATTTTAGTTGCGAACTAGGGTATTAATCCGGCTTTGCGACTACCCGGTAACCGATTTCAATAAAACATGGTAATTATATGTAATTCCACGTATTTTTGAGATCGGGTTTTTTTAGTACTCTGTACTGAGATAATTTTTTTTGAAGCCAAGTGAGAGAACGAACAAGTCGCGTGCCTGGTATTTAGCTACACGCCTGCCTATAACAATTACAGTGCCACTCAGAACTTTAAATCACAATTATCTGAGGGCACTGTCACTGCTCCCGTCACCTTGAGACAAAAGTTGACTAGTCCCATGTGCCTGTAATTTCACCAGCACCCTTTCTAAATCGAAATGCAATAACGCTCACGTTATTGCTTGGCGGCAGAAGTAGGTAAGGTGTCAGTATTTACCTGGATGAACTCTTCACAAGGAGCTCTACTGCTCCACACTGCTGTATTTGATAATCTTTATGCAGAACTAACTTTGTTGAATTAGTAACAAAAGAGTCGACAGTTGGTTTTTTTAAGTAAGTTTAATAAAAACGACCTTATGAGTAAATAAA
>NW_020653770.1:3641392-3658917 GCF_003589595.1 Hyposmocoma kahamanoa
TTCTAACGTTTACCATGAAATTACCCCTTAAAGTATAGTTTATAAACATTTATATTCAGGGTAAACTTAAAAAATGCTACTTACGGTATGTTTTCAATAAATAAACACCGAAATCACCAGCCCAAACAATAACACACACGATTGTCGTGACGTATTTTTGAAGTTGTTTATTTTTTTAAATGACAGACCCAGGCATTAAAAACATTATGGTTTGCTAGAGTAGTTACCGAAATAGTAATCAATATTAGTTCTTTTACCTGTTATAACTTCGATATCCAATAAATCGGTAAAAAAACATCACCGGCTCCTCTAGGTGTGGTATGCGTCTACGGCTGCATGTATCGCGTGAGCCGTTAGTTTTATGCACCATAAGAGGAAGCGTACGATGACGCCGCCGTCAAGTACTTTAAAACTTAAAATAAGGGCGCGTTCCCAATATGTCGTGACGACTGTTACTCGTGCAGTTTAAAGCGTCGTGGATTGTATATTCGAATGAAGTTATTCACATATAGTAAAACAATATAGGAAAATAATAACAACAAACTTTCATAAGCAATAATGTTTCTACAAATAGTCCAATTTACCGAATGTGTAGATTACGTAGAGACCGAATTTATAAATGATATTCGTTGTAACCACGATTTATTCCGTGATAGTCTTCCCGCATTCAAAAAGTTCGTCATTAAACGGTTCATTTGACATATTTTGAGATCTTCTTCGATTTTAAAATTCTTCTATATTTCGAGTTGTTCTATATTGTTATTATTGTTTTTTATTCATAAGATAGCACATCTATAGTTTTCTGAATGCTGTGTACAGTCATAATTGTAAATTACAATAAAAATAAAATAAAAAACTCAATTAACCGTCGTTCATGACTCTTTTGATGATACTACGACAGACTGTCGTGACAATGGAGAGAGCTAAATCGATAATCTGACGATAAATAAAATGTCACGATAAAAATGTGATGACTGATAATCGCAGCAATCTGTGGTACTGTCGTGCAAACGACAAGACCACCCGGGTGGACATGTAGCTAACCAGGCGCACGACTTGTTCGTCTCGTCAGTTGATATAAAAAAAAATCTACGGAACGCTAGCTAGCTTGAAAAATGACTGCCATTTTTTAGAAAAAATCTAAACACGATATCCGCAATATCCGGGTGTCACACGCACAGTGTAATATGGCCTTTGTGACTTTGTTTGACGACATCGAATTTCAGTTCTTTGTAAGCCTCGTAACTGCTGTTTTCGATCAAACGGCTCTTTCGCAAAAAGTGAAGGTTTTTTTAAAAATGGGATACCGACCGCCATTACCTACGTTTATCGCTGAAATAAATAATCAAATTAAATGCAGTTCAGTTCTAATATCATTTAATGTTCCCCGCAGACTACCTAGATTTTACATTAAGCCTTTTTGCAAGCCTTTGCACAGGACTTTGCCGTTTTAGGCGCGAATTCTTCCATTGCTAGGCTTTGCCAGTTGTACAATGATCAGACACTACTTCTCTGCAGTAAGAACCAAGCGCGAAATATCTTCACCTTCTGTTACGGACACCAAGCCACGCGCGAGAACACTCCGCGCCCCGCACCTCAACCGAGAGCGCGTCGCCGTCTCCCGCACCTCGCACACAGCGTCGTACGGAGTTGATGCCCCCGCGCTCCGCGCACCGCGCCGGCCGCCTGCTCGCCGACACCTCTACTAGATAAGAGACTATAATTAGGACATAAGTAAGAACATTACGGCCAATAAACGTAGTAGTCAGTAAGCAGTTGAACAAGCGTTTTATTCGATCCTGATCCCGAGAAGAGCAAGAACCTGAACAAATACAGTCCACCGAACATCTTAGATCCTACGAGAGCTAGAACACCAACACCTTCCTAAAACTCTGTCACCTAACTTCATTTCTATGCTTTCGCTTAGTCTTAAGATATTAACACTATTGTGCATGTAGTGTCGGTCTATAATAGATTGTGCACTTAGTATTAAGTTTTTTTGCACATATGTTTTCTGATCTTTTATTGGTGTAACAATTGTTGACTTACCAAATAAATTAAAAAAAAATATATTTTTCAATATGGTTTATGCAATTAAGCAATTCTGGACGACCAGTTGTAGATATTACCTAAATCTTCATTGATTTTCCTTACAGCTGATTCAACTTCTTCAGGTCTACAGGAAATAATAATATAAATAATAAATAAATAATAAAGCTGAACATCATCAGCAAATAGATGTCTTTTACAATGTTTAACACAATTTATGATGTCAGCACTAAAGAGAATATGCAATAAAGGTCCAAGGATGGATCCTTGCGGTACACCACGTGTAACAGCAGAAGGAGAAGAAAATGCTACAGAGCTATAAGAATTGCACAATTTTACTATTTGTTGTTTGTTGTAGAGGTATATACATCTTACTTGTAGAGAATTTTGTAGTCTGCGATCAGGTAATCAATTCGTGTGAATAGCTGGCGGCAACAAAATGTAATTTAGTCAATTTCTGACTTTAATATTGTTAGATCAAAGTTACTAATACATAAGATTGAAAATCAGGCCCTATCTTTTGTTGCGGTAAAGCAATTAACGTGAAATTGTCTTCGTCACACAATAACAAAATAACAAGGATCAAACAAAATGATTTTGTAACGAAACGAGGAAATTAATCGCAATAAGCCTTTTATCAGTTAACCTGTAAAACGCAGTATGTGCAAGAAGAGGAGATGTAGATGCAGAGAAGTATGTACGTAAAAAATAATTGAATATCAGTTGAATAAAAATTTATAGAGCTTGGTAGGTGTAAAGGTTTCTCATAGATGGCGCTACGGCTGAAAAGTCGTTGAAAACCAAATGCAAAGATCCAACAAAAATTTGTGGGGTGCGCTGGTTCGTTTCGTGGCTTAGTTAGCATAGCGTCTGGTATGGTTTGCTAGGAGACGTCCGTTCGAATCCGGATCGAAGAAATTTTTTCTATGTGTTCGATCTTTGTATTAATAATTATAACAAACTTGTTGAGTAATTTCACAAAAAATAATTGAATATCAATTCAATCAAACTTTAATTAAAAGTATGTACACTAACGAATTTGTAAGAAAAGAAGAGAAGAAAGTGATAGTTCCGATGTCAGTTGCAAGTGGAAGCATCTGAATACTATTTTTTTTAAAGTTACTTAATATAATAATAATAACGCACACACTCAACATAGCCTTCGTACTAGGGAAACCCTGTGTCGCGGGTGCTATGGACACACACATAGACAACCACAAATTACACCCAAACTCACGAGAGAAATAAATGTTGGCCATATAAATATTTCTCCCGGCCCGGGAATCGAACCTGGGACCTCTGCGTGACAGTCCGGCACGGTAACCGTTCGGCCACGGAGGCAGTCTATTTTGAGATAGGTGTTATGGTATGTATGTATGGGTGTGGGGGGATGGACGATATATGTGTGCGCATTTGTGTGTGTGTATGTTTTACTCAACCAGTGTTGAAACAGCGTGGAGAATTATGCCCCTTCTATTATTATTTTTTATTTTTTATTTATTATTTATTAAAAAAAGCCAGAAAAGCTATAAAGCTAGAAAGGAAAGACTCAATGTATTAGAATTATTTCTACAAAACAGTTAATAAAACAAAAAAATAAAAAACCAAGAGACATATTTAAAAAAAAGCTAAAATTATTTAAAGTACTGCGGAGTATTGCGGACTCCTTCCAAAACCGACTTCAAAAAAGGAGGAGGTTCTCAATTCGACTGTATGTATTTTTTTGTATGTATGTTACGCGATAACTCCGGTATTTGTGACCCGATTTTCATGATTCTTTTTTTGTTGGAAAGCTCCTCCATAGTGGTCCCATTTCATTTTGAAGAAAATAATTCACCTCTAAGGGTGGCTGATCACGTATGAACATTCATTTTTATAAATAGCGCCTAAATTTTACTTAAGGAGCAATCATTTTAATGATTGGTTTTGCTATTCTCCAATTCAAGGCGTTTTTCTCTCTCAATATACTTTGAGTAGTGGGAACTGATTTTTATTATCTTCTGTGTCAGGTCCTGTATAGTAGCCAACTAAACATGTAGTTCCACGTACTTTTGAGGTCGGTTTTTTAGTACGCAGTACTGAAATTATTCATGTATTGTGTTGGCCAATAAGTCCAAAAAAATCAAAGTTTAGTCAATTATGTATTGGTCATGTTAATCTACAATCTTTTGCCAATTGACGGGATAAACAGGTCGGTAAGGTACTCGTCTACCCATAACATTAAACCAAAAAACCGGAGGGGTACTGCCATTGCGCCTGTGATCCTGAGACATAAGTTGACAAGTCTCAAGTGCCTGTCATTTCACCAGCCCTACCCTCCAAAACCGAAATGCAATAATGCACATATGTTTGGCGGCGAATTCTTTTACTAGGAGCTCTACTGCTGCTGCGTGTCTTCGGCTGCACGAAAGGCAATGGTGACCGAACTTGTTAACTTTCCGGTGGTCGCACTCTTGCGCCGAAATAAGCAAAAAATAAGCAATCGCGTGCGGTCTGCGAGACCGCAACTTTACGCGTTTAGTTTGAAAAGACAAATGAATATTTTCGTGACGACGTTGTGTAGCACATGATAAAAGAAGTATTTTATGAAGTATTTTATCTACATAATTGAAAAAATAAAAAACTTATTATATTTTTAATTTGTACTTATTAGTTTAACAGTCTACAAAAATACAAAATTTTAGTCATGTGACAAAAACAACGTTAAAAATCAACAAAGTAACAAAACAAGATGAAATTTTCTATTTTAATCATTAATAGGCACACTATAATAAGAATAAATTATTATCGAAATCAATCAACATTATCATAATAATCATATTAAATTATCATTTTTCAAATTATCATGTAATTTTTTTGGAACACGACCGTTCGAGCGCGGAATTTGAGACTGAAAACACAAATAATGACAAATGTGTGCTTGCGTCGAATATCACAGGGCTACTAAGAGGAAGTGCCTCACCTCTTCGAGGATATCAAGGTCGCACAACGGTCTGTTGTTTATAGTTTTTGTTAAATGACTAAAATTAGGTCGCTGCGGTCTTTGAGACCGCGCGCAACCGTTGGAAGATTAAAAGCACGTGCACACACATGCATTGTTGCTTATAAACTGTTCTTGCTTCCAGTTGGAGTCGGGTACCTCCCAATACCTATAAAAATGTTAAGATAGCCGGTGTATTGGCACTGATTCAAACTTGGAAGTTGATGTTATTAAGCGCTGTTCCTTTCGGTGCACGAGACGTCCACAACTATACATAGACGGATATTTTCTGTCCATAAACAATTTAACAAAACAATGGTGCACGTAATATAAAACCCGTTAAAACAAAATTTATTCCCGTTTAATTAAATTGATCGTCAAATAAAATTCATCTGAGTGATTTTAATATATGCGATATATGAAATGGCTTTTCTAATTTATGACTCACAATAGAATTCTGGTTGTGGCTTTATCTTGTTTATTTTATTCGTCCTTCTGTATTTATGTTTTTCAATTTTATTGGAATAGTAACTGGTTAATCGTTGGGTGGTTCAAAGGTCGATACTACGTTAGCTGGAATTCAAAATTTTCCCGTACTAATACCGTTAATTTTGCTTGAGTCGATCGACAGGGACACTAGCTTTATTTCTGAATTTTTATTTTTATATTTAAATTATAATTTTTTTATTTATTTTTACCAAACGAGATTAAAGTCATTTGAAAAATGTATATCGTATAATATACGGGTCCTATTTAGTTCAGTACAAAAAGAAATCATTGGTATACCGCCCACCTACCCCTCTCCTATACCCGAGGAGGAGTAATTGCTGCGCGAGACCAAGGCACAATCCCAGGCCGTGCGAATTGCTCCCCCTTCCCTCAGTGACCCTACCCCTTTAGCCCGCCGCCGTCAATAGATTAAGTTAGGGTAGTAACCCCGGATGGTTAATGAAGTTCTAGTATAAAGTTAAGTGCAGTGTTGATTATTGTGGAACCGAATAATAAATGCTCAGTGTTAAAGCGTGGTGTTGGTTTTCTTTGTTAGTTATAAAACCCAGGATACCACTGAGCCCAAGGAGACTAAGGGGTTATGTGGGGACTCTCCCTCTCGCCGGTTCAGTCGGCGTGGTGGGATAAGGATCATTCACCACGACCCTGTGCTATGCAGACACCGGAGTCCCTGTCCAGAGCCCGCTGGCCTCACTAGGGGATCACGTGATCAGCAAACTGCCTTCGCCTTCTCCACGTACGTCTGCGCCGAAGCGGGTACGCGGCCGCCGCGTGCTCGTGCATTCGCTCCCAGGCCTCCTTTTGCGACATAACCTCTTAGAGTCTGGCACTGGCTGCACACCTCTAGGGTGTGCTGCGCGATGTCATCCGCAGCACTGCACTCGCGGCACAACGGGGACGGTTCCCTCCTCGCCACTTTATGCAGGTAGTAACCGAAGCAGCCGTGCCCGGTCAACACTTGCACAAGATAGTACGACAGTGGCCCGGCTACATTACAACCTAAGAATACCGTCTCAAGAATGTGCTAATTCGTTCCACGATAGGATGTACTTCACCTGGTCATATGATATCCTGAAAACAGGCTAATAGTCTAAAACGAATTGTTAAGGTTCGCTTCAGAGCGGTGCGGATTTGTCTACGGACCGTCCGCGCGGAGCACCGGTGCGCAGTAATACGTGTATCATAATGACAATGAAAACAACAGTTATATAGTATAGTGACAGTGACGTGGATTGCTCCTCGTGAACTTCGCACAAGCCACCCGTGCGTTGTGGGCGACTGTCTTCCGTGAATATCCGCACTAAATTAAATACACGATTCAGAGCAGCGGATTCTCCGCATGCGGATTGCCTGCAGGCGCGCAGTCCATACGGACCGTACACACAGCTGTGAAACCAGCCTAAGGAATAAAATATACAACTTTGCACATAATTTTTATGTGAATATATTTCTCTTTAAGTACAGTCAAGAGCAAGGCAAGCTTTAAACTTTGTATTTTAGACGTTCTTATCGAAAGCGGCATAGAGTTGGATTTAAAGCCTAAGTGTCAAGCTTGACGTGCTCTTAACCCTGTACTACAGAAAACCTGCTAAATTTTGGTTTTCAACTGAAGCCCTGTGGTTATAAATAAATTGACATTTATCCGAAAATTCGAAAATCGTCTATTGCCTTAACGACGTACCGCGTCGACTGCTTCCCCGTCTGTCGCCATCGGGTACTTGTCCACGTCGGATCTATGTAAAATTTTCTCGACCTGTTCTTCTAATTTTCAGCGCGCGGGTTGCGAAAGGCGAGGGCCGGTCCCCCACGCCTCCCAAAATGAAGGCTCGCGTTGAAATACCTCACCTTAAGCAACACTAGAGCTCACTGGGTAATTCCTCAAACTACAGGGTTTTTGTGGGGATTGGAATATTGCGGGATTTTTACATTTTACCATTTATTAATCTAACCATCGATAATTTGATGGTTATTGTTAAAAACATCAACTACGATGAACCTTATTGATATAATATTTTTACAACATTGCACATCGCTCGTTTGTATAAAAACACCAAGTTTTCGTTGTGTTTCCTTTATAAACAGTTATTTGCTGATTGTAGTAACGCATATATTTGAACAATGATCGAATAAAAATAAATTAACCAATTTTTTTCAAACTTGCTTTTTTTCTCGAGATACTTATGTGGGTAATTTTTGGTTAATAAGGAGTTTGTAAGTAAAGGGGGCAGACGACGCAGTGTCAATGTGCAATTGGACCGCCAGTGGTCAAATGCGAGTAGGGAAAAATTCACACATTTTCCAAGGAATGTGAACCTTTTTCACGTGAACCGATGGCAATAAAACTTAACAAATAGATGTAATTACACGAGCTATTGAAGTCGTTTTTTTATATAAAAATGCCACAATTTTCTTAGCGAGTTTTTCTGTACCATTAATTTCAATAATAAATCCCATCGCGTCCGACTTTCAGTAGAGACTATTTTTAAGTTTTGTATTTTTATAAAGTCCTACGGGATTCTCATGTGGGGTAAAGCAGCAGATATATAAACCATATTTGTGTTGCAAAAACAAGCGTTTCGTTCTGTGAACCGTTTAGGCTCTCGGGTTTCTCTCAGAGTAAAGTTTAAAGAGACTGGTATCATGACTGTAGCAACACAGTACCTTTACTCAAGTATTTTGTACGCTCGTAAAAATATACATAATTTCATTAAGAAAGCAGATATCCATAATATTAACCTTAGAACTAAGTCCAAACTCATGGTACCACGATGTCGTTTAACTAAGGTAAACGACTCTCTTTCTTAAGTTTAAAACTTATATGAAAAGTATTTTAATTGAAAAGTGATATTACAAAATTGAAAAGTATGTTTTAGATAAGGAAGTATGGAAAGACAACAAGAGTCTATATTCCACACAATTACGATTGAAAGAGTCCATTTTTTCCAGAGTTCAAAATTCCATAGCATCTAAGTTTATTTGTAAAGAGCAATCACTAGAGTTTCTTGCTCGTTCTTCTCAGGGAGGTCAGCGTAGTGAACGAGCAGTAGCTTAAAAAGTAGTTTAAAAATGACGTTTTCTGGTGTAAAAATTTTACTCTCTCTCTCTCTCTCATCTGAGCGTTGTCCTGGTTGCGTCCTCAGCAGTGTTGCTGCGGAGCCCGGGGTCCGCTTTCCTACTTTTTCTCCTCCACTTTGCACAGTCTTCGGCATCCTTGGTGGTGAGACCATTGGCACGCATATCACCCTTGGCGACGTCAAGCCAGCACGTCTGCCCCTTCTATCGGGGCCTGGCGGAGGTGGCATAGCCAGACATTTGTTTCCCACGTAGCATGCCGGTTTCCGTAAGATGTCGCCGTACCAACGTAGGCGGCTTTAATGCAGTTTATCTGCAATGTCACGGACGTGAAGGCTGCCGCGGATGCGGGAGTTTCTGACACGGTCTTTCCGTGAAACTCCACGCACCCAGCGCAACATCTTCATTTCCGTGACACGCGTAAAAATTTTACCTATAGAATAAATGATTATTTAACTTTAACTTTGTAGGCACTTAATTCCTTCTAAGTGGAACTGACTGCTTGCCGATTTGGCCTATACCAGGAAATAATATCAGTCTTTGCAAACAATTGTAGTTTTACCCAGTATTTCCAATATTGTCAGCAATCTACCCGAGTGCCCATCGAAGCGGAGTATTGACAACATTATTAAAAAATAAACGTATTAAAGCGAAACCAATACTGGATAAGCAGACCGTGATTCACCGTTGTTTTAAAAAATATTTTATTGTTTCATTTTGAACTTGATATTTTTATTTCACTCATAAAGGGGATTATATCTTCTACCTTTTTCGCTTTTATATTTTGATGGATGGTTTTATACTGTCTTTGTATGTACAACCGGTTTATCCAACTAAAAACACGACTGAAAAGGGTGACATTGTTTGTTTTAAGGTTTCAAGTGACGGGATGGACATGTATGATGTAGCAGTAGAGCTCCTTGTGAAAGAGTTCGTCCAGGGTAGTACTGCCACCTCACCTATTTCTGCCGCCAAGCAGTAATGACAAACCATATTTGTGTTGCAAATACGAGCGATTCGTTCTGTGTAGCGTTTAGGTTCTCGTATTTCTGTCAGAGAAAAGTTTAAGACTGTGGCATCACAATACATTTAGTCAAATATTTTGTATGCCCTAAATCCATATGCATATCCATAATATTAACCTTAGAGCTAAGTCCAAACTCATGGTACCACGATTTCGTTTAACCGACGAAAACGATTCTTTTTCTGAGGAACTGTATACGTTTTTACAACAAGATTCCCGAGAATTATCATTTCTTAAGTTTAAAACTTACATTAGAAATATTTTAATTGAAAAGTCATAATTATTATAAAACAGAAGAGTATGTGTTAGGATATAAAGAAGTATGGAAAGACAACAAGAGTCTAGATTCCACACAATTATGATTCAAAGTGTATTCCGTAGCACTTAAGTTTATTTGAAAAGAGCAATCCCTAGAGTTTCATGCTCGTTCTTCTCAGGGAGGTCAGCGTAGTGAACGAGCAGTAGCTTAAAAAAGGGGAATATTTAAGTGCATATCAGAAAACTTAACACATATACAAAATTACTTTTCGAAGTGTAAAAATTTTACCTATGGAATAAATGATTATTTGGCTTCGGCTGTGTTCCGGTTTTGAAGTGTAAGTGTGCTGGTAAAACAACAGGCACATGGGACTTGTCAACTTATGTCTTAGGGTGACGGGCGCAGTGGTTAGTGCCCCTCAGATCTTTGGAATTTAACCGCTCACGCGATACATGCAGCCGTAGGCGCATACCACACCTAGAGGTGCCGGTGATGATTTTATACCGATTTATCGGATATCGAAGTTATAACAGGTAAAAGAACTAATATTAATTGCTATTTCGATAACTACTCTAGCAAACCATAAAGTTATTTATAAACTATACTTTAAGGAGTAATTTCATGGTAAACGTTAGAACCACTCAAATGGAATATTATCATATTTATCCAAGTACACCAAAAACTTCATTAGTGCTTTTTAAGTGCAGGATTTGCGGTGTATTACTGCATTTTATTTGAGATGTTTTTGTTGGTAGTACGGAGGGTATTTATTTAGCAATGCAGAATAATAATTTTTATTTATAAAAACTTGTATTAAACTGAATCCTTTTCTATTCTGCGAAACCAAATAGCCGCCATTTTGCGGTAAGAGGAGCGCATCGCGTGAGCGGTTATAGCACTGAGTGGCACTGTAACTGTTGTGGACAGACGTGTAGCTTACCATTAGGCGCACGACTTGTTCGTTCCGTCAATTGATGTTATAAAAAAAATGCAGTACCATTCAAAGCTTTATTTCGCATAGATCTGAGGGGTACTGCCAATACGCTCGTCAGCCTGAGTCATAAGGTGACAAGTTCCATATGTAATTTACCTGCATCGTTGCTTCAGAACTGGAACTCAGTAATGCTTACATTACCGCTTGATGACAGAAAATAGGTAAAATGACAGAACTTCAATGGACAAACTCTTTCACTGCTACGACATTTACTTATAAATAATGTTAGATAAATGTATGTAAATATTAATGGACCGAACCGAAGAACCAAACATAACAGCCTTGCGCAACATAACCGCTGACGCGATACATGCAGCCGTAGACGCATACCACACCTAGAGGTGCCGGTGATGATTTTATACCGATTTATCTGACATTGAAGTTATAACAGGTATAAGAACTAATATTAATTGCTATTTCGGTAACTACTCTAGCAAACCATAAAGTTTTGAATGCCTGGGGCTGTCATTTAAAAAAAATAAACAACTTCAAAAATACGTCACGACAATCGTGTGTGTTATTGTTTGGGCTGGTGATTTCGGTGTTTATTTATTGAAAACATACCGAAAGTAGCATTTTTTAAGTATCCCCTTAATATAAATGTTTATAAACTATACTTTAAGGAGTAATTTCATGGTAAACGTTAGAACTACTCAAACGGAATATTATCATATTTATCAAAGTACAGCAAAAATTTCATTAGTGCTTTTTAAGTGCAGGGTTTGCGGTGTATTACTGCATTTTATTTCAGATATTTTTGTGGGTAGTATAGTAAGGGTATTTATTTAGCAATGCAGAATAATAATTTTTATTTATAAAAACTTGTATTTAAACTGAATGCTTTTCTAATTTGCGAAACCAAATAGCCGCTATTTTGCGGTAGGAGGAGCGCATCGCGTGAGCGGATATTAACAAACTTACAAAGATGTAACGATACTTTTGGGTCTCCTGCCTTCCCTAATCAAGGTTTAAGGTTGTTCATAAAGAGCGGTGGTATCCCAGTGGAGTACGATTGCTAAATTACGTACCTTTATGAATATTTAGTAGCGATGCCTCATTAATGATCAAGCAAAATATTGTGTATTGAAACCTACATGCCAAAGATTATACATAACCCTTGAAAAACTTGCGAACAGAAGTCTTAGTCATATCCTAAAGCGCCTCGTAAAAGATCAAATAATTTGTCAAATTTATCCTTCTAACTTCACGTTTTCTTCAAACCATGTCGCATACGGTCAAATTAACCATCAAACAAGTTTGACAAACTTCCATATAATTCACACTCGATCACCTCCTTGTGCAGTCTTGCGTACCGTACCATACTTAATAGAATGAGACATACCTCTTTGTAATTTGTGTAATGAGCAAGAATGCAGATAAAGTGTTTATTAAATCTAGCATGTATTATTAGATCTTATCTATGTATTAAGTAAAAGAAATAGATATTGGTCCTAAATAAAGGATGGCTGAAATTAAAAAAATATATATATTCACGATAATTTATTGAAAACAATATTACGCACAGAACCAGATATGGAATCTAGCTAGGTGAACGTATACATACATATATACTTTTAATTAAATATTTGTCGAATTGATATTCAATATTTTTTGTGAAATTACTATACGAGTTTGTTATAAATTTTAATACAAATATCGAACACTTAGAAAAAATTCGAACGAACGTCTCCTAGCAAACCGTACCTGACGCTATGCCAACTAAGCCACGGAACGAACTAGCAGACCTCACGAATTTTCCTATGTAGGTACTTGTTTGTCGGATCTTTGTATCAGGTTTTTGTTCGATTTGCTTTTGTTCTAAGTGGTACTGAAACTGTTATGGGTAGACGTGTCGCTTACCACCAACTTGTTATTCCAGTCACTTAGTATCATATAATAAAAAACAAATAAATACTTAAGTAAAGGTTCTAGGGTTCAAGTTTCAATAAAGATTTTTGCCACTTTTGTACACATTTTCCTTCAAACAAATATTTCTTCATGTAAGCGTATAACGCTACGTTGATTCCGTTCCGTTGTGACAAATTACGGTAAGCGTTGGTGACACGTCATTTTGTACTCGTATGCCATGTATGCCGTAAGTTACAATATTTTCTCAAACATGCTCGGAAATGTTTGCATTACTTTTAAAAAACGAACACGGAAAGTTTCTCATTTGTGGACCATGCGACCTCTTCCCGGCTAAAGCCTGCAAAGTAAGTACAAAAATCCATTACTGTCCATTTCTCTAAACTTTTAAAACTACCTACTAATAACGGACTACGTAAACACGTAATAGAAAGAGTCATACAGCCAACTGCCCAGTGTTCATAGTTGCGAGAATTAAACATTCCTATATATTTTGGTATTCTTTTGTTTTTCGTCTTTTTTGTATTTTGGTCGCGAAAATGAGTGCAAATCATTGACTTACAAATAAATGGATGACGGGTCTAATACACAAACCACGAAAAAAATGTCCCAAGTCAACCCATTTAAACGTAGTGACATGTAAAGGAATATGAAAAAGCTAAAACGTTGAATTTAAATTGTAATGTCATCGCAATACTGTCTAATTTTGCTTGCTTCGCTGTCAGTCGAACAAACGAAGACTAAAGCGTGAATGACGCTCTGTATACGATTTTAACGCCCTATGAGTTCGGACACTTTTTAGCGCGGACCCGACGTCCATATAATTGTAAGTCAATGGTGCTAGTGATAAGTGCGTTATTGAAAATACAGTAATAGATACACATAAATGCATCATTAGAAGCTCAGCAGACTACTACAAATGTGCCTGGAAAAACAATAACATTTTATTCTAGCAATTGTCGTAACACGTCAAATATGACTTTTAATATTTTTTTTTTACTTTTTCTATAAAATCTTCGTCTTTTTAGTTTTTTATTATTCTCTCACATTGTTTGAGAAAAAATCTTTACATGCCTCGGCGGGGATTGCTTAACTAGTATTAATAGAAGGCGTCATTGGCGGTTGTCCTTGTAACTCATACTCGTCCAGCAGTCCCTTACTTCCCGACCTCTGCAATAATGTATTATTTCAGTATAGTACGGATGGAAAATAAAAACACGAATGAGTCTAAATCTACTTCGCCGGCTCGCGATTTAAATACTCCTGGAATATATTTGATGAGGGATTTTTTCTCCCGGTTTAATAAATTCAGGAACCAAACTTATCAACATTCAGAATGGCCAAATATCATAGTGGGTGGTGAACTCCATAATCCGCTAAACTTGAGCCATATTCCCATTTGGGGATGTTTGTTTTGATTTGATTTTTTTTTAAGAGGAAAGTTATAAAGAACAATGCCCAAGTTTCATACAGTCCTACATCAGTTTAAAAAAAAGTTTAATAATTTAATTCCAGAGCATTTACTTTTTAAGGTAGCACAACTAGATTTTATCCTCGTTTACATTTGGCATGATTTCTCCATCGTTGAGACCATGTCCGTTTGTTTGCGTTTTTACGTATTAAAAAAAATTAATATTTTTTCAATTTAATTTCAAAGTTTCATGAATGAAACTAATATTATTTTGTAAATTTTATTCTTTATTTATGAAACACATCGCTTATACTAGGGTCCATTGAAAACCCATTTGTCGGCTGTAACTTTAGCTGAATAAGATCCTTTTGTATAGGCCACAGCCACACACATGTCAGTATTGTTATATAGTACAATTTGTTGTTTAGTTTAAATGTTAACTGTTTTTTGTTTTTTACTTCTTTTCTTTTTATTTATATTACCTTTTTGTGTTTCTTTCTTATAATGTGGCGTTTCAATAAATGGTTTCTATTTCAATTTCTACTTCTTTCTTTAAACTGCCTCCGTGGCCGAACGGTTACCATACCGGACTGCCACGCAGAGGTCCCAGGTTCGATTCCCGGGCCGGGAGAAATATTTGTATGGCCTACAATTGTTTCTCTCGTGAGTTTGGGTGTAATTTGTGGTTGTCTAAGTGTGTGTCCATGGCACCCGCGACACAGGGTTTCCCTAGTGCGGGGCTATGTTGAGTGTGTGCGTTATGAGTGTGTGCGTTATTTCTATTTCTTATAATTTTTACATATTGATAATAATGACGCACACACTCAACATAGCCCCGAACTAGGAAAACCCTATATCACATAGACAGACAATCACAAATCACACCCAAACTCCGGGAGAAATAAATGTAGGCCCGGGAATCGAACCTCGGACCTCTGCGTGGTAGTCTATAATGGTAACCGTTCGGCCGCAGAGGTAGTTAATTAAATAGTATCTAATTCGCAACCTCCTCTGCCTTGTTCATCGAAAAAAAGTTCAAGTGAAAAGTTATATGTAATCCACAAAGCTAAGCAAATTTATAACAAAAATGCTGTAGAAACATTTCACGTGCGTTATTTGTTACAAAATATTCCAAAAAACAGGTAAAAAACCCTACAGAAATATAAACTTTAACAACTTAGTGTCTGTACTTAGTACAACTATAAGAGACCACAGTGCACAGTTGTTTATGTTATCGATGGAACATTTGCATCGCGAAAAACAGAACTCGTTTGTTGAGCGTAGAATCATTAATGATGAATCAATGTATTTATTTCATAGTGACATTCGAAATGATATTTGGAATTTTATAAATACTAACTTGGACATTAATATTAAATTTAGTAAACTACTGCAAGTTTTGACATATTTTATTGACATTAATTTCCTTATTAAACGACTTCGATTACACAATAAAACCAATGTTCCATGAATGAGTAATGAAATTAATAGGTACATGCAAAACTTCAATGACCTCTCCCATTTCAGAAAACAATACCCCGAAGACCGTGGTATCTCTAATTGCATTCGGTACTACTCCGACTTGATTAAGCGTAAAGTTTTAGCCAGACAGGAGTATACAGAAAAAAGGCGGAGAGATAGTGGAAATCCCTCCAAAGAAATTTGGAAAATAATAAGCGAGGAAATCTCGTCAAAACAGGGCAGGAAAGATATAACTCTTAAGATCTGTAGCGCAAATAATGTAGAAGAAAGAGACATACCTGACCATCTAAATTCATATTTTTTAAGTGTCGTGTCTAAATTTTATTAATATTTGAGTGACCGCGTACGGAGTGCTGATGTGCCCGACGTTAACTTACCAGCTGTCACTGTTGTTAAATCCATGCTGAAGACCCGAAACACTCTTGACATACATAACATATCCGTTAACAGACTACTGTCTATTTGGCCAATACTATCGGAGATATTGGTAACTCTAATCAATGAGATGTTTAGCAATGTTGTCTACCCCGACGTGCTTATCTATACAAGAGTGTGCCCAGTATGTAAAAGTAAGGGTGACAAAACATCGGTCGACAACTATAGGCCAATATCGATTGTACCTAACATCTCCAAAATTATAGAATCGATTTTGTCACAGCACTTAATGTACCACCTCGAAACCAATACTTTACTGACCGACAGACAATTCGCATACCAACAACACATGTCCACTACAATAGCAGCATATTAAACAATTGACTGTATCACCATAGGCATCGATGACAAGTGTAACATAGCTGGCATATTCTGCGACTTGTCCAAAGCTTTTGACGTTATAACTCATGACTTACTTATAAAAAAGCTTATGTGGTACGGTCTGCGAGGACGTAGTAGTGACCTACTGTGATCGTTTTTAGAAAACCGAACACAAACGGTTGAAGTAATGTCGGGTCCACCTTTTTTTCCAAAAAGGCTGAGGTCGGAGTCTGGTACCGTGACGGTTGGGATTCCACAAGGATCTGCGCAAGGGAATACCATTTTTTCGACCTTTATAAATGATCTACCACCTGTCGTATCGGAAGGTCAAATAATTCTGTATGCAGATGACATAACAGTAGTGGTCAGTGACAAATGCAAATTCTTGGGTTTTACGTTGGATCCTACCTTGAATTGAAAACAGCACGTAACTTGCTATGTGACAAGCTGAGTGGTGCGGTGTTTGCTCTGCGTAAACTAAAACCGTTGGTGTCTCGTAATAGGTTGAGGCAGGCGTACTTTGCACACTTCTACTGAACTATGACTTATGGCGTTATTCTGTGGGGCAATCCGACAGACGCTGACAGGGTAATGCGTATACAATAGCGAGCATTACGAACTATGATTGGCATAACCCAGAGGCAATCTTGCAAGGCGCTGATTGGTGTACATCGAATAATGACCCACTACTCGCAATATATTTTTGAGGTCATTATGTTCACGCGGAAACACTTAGCATGGTTTGGGCGAGTGGAGGTCGTGCGGGACAACACCGATCAGCACCGCGTCGTTTTCACGAAAAAACCCGCGGGTTATAGGACCGACTTATTATGAGCACCTACCTGCCGAACTAAAAAACGAATGTTGTGAGAAATTTTCAGGTGCAGACTGAAGAACCTTTTATTGGAAAAGTCCCTTTACTCAGTAACAGAGTACACTCAAAGTACTTAATAAATAATTAAATTATTATATTTATTAATGAATTTGACATTCATCGTATTATTATACTGTAATATATATTTATTAAGAATCCATACCGACATTTTCTGTATACACTTGACATTGTTAGTTAATTCAATTATTTATTAGTTTAATTTAATTATGTTTGATTTTCTACATGTA
>NW_020653770.1:3658927-3680035 GCF_003589595.1 Hyposmocoma kahamanoa
GTACACTATTGTGTACTTATGATTCACTATAATATAATTATTTCTTCATTATTTTGTAAACTGACGCTCACTTTTCGGAGAGTAGTATAAAATGACATGTAATTGTATTTTTATGAAATTTGTAATGTTGAGAGAAATAAACTTTAAATTTTCGAAAATGAAAAGAGTCTTTTTACTATAATTCTTATTTATTCAGTGCAAGGTCTATTTAAAACGATAAAGACTGTTTTGGAGCGAATTTGATGAATTATTTCTGAACGATAAGCTGTGAATAAAAAGAACGAATGATATCATCACAGCGAGCTTTTGTGACGGCCACTAAACTTAGGCCAGTGTCAGTTCTAACGAATGACTAATGAAATAACAGAAATTTAAACAAGCTCAGAATATACCTTTCTCGAAAATTAGTTACGTCTGGCCCCCAGCCTTGTTAATTAGAATTGAAATCAATGATTAGGATCTCAATACGCCAATCAGTCAAGTACCGGAGACTGTGCCACCTTGTCGTATAAAATACCTTTTTTATAATATCAAGTGACGGGACGAACAGGTCGTGCACCTGACGATAAGTTACACTCCTGTCCATAACATTGCAGTGTCACTCAGAGCTTTAAATCGCAAAGATTTGAAGGCCACTGCCACTGCGCCGGTCACCCTGAGACATAAGTTGTCAAGTCCCATGTGCCTGTAATTTCACTAGCACCCTTGCCCTTCGAAACCGGAACGCAGTAATAGTGACGTAATGTCACTGCTTGACGGCAGAAATAGCTAAGGTGGCAGTACTTTCGTGGACGAACTCATTCACAAGGAGCTCTAAGGCCCTTGTATAAATATAAATACCTCTAAACTCTCCTTCGTGTGTAATACGTTCTAGAATTAGAAAAAATATACATAAAAGAGCAGCGATCGTTAACTTTTTTCTGTAGTCAATCAATTATAGTAAAGGACATCAACAAGAACTTCGCAAGAATCTATGACAAATGACATTTACAAATGAACCAAAACACAAAAGATATTCCGAAAGATTCTGGGACTGGAGGTGCAGATTCAATAGAGAGATCGAAGAGCTTGTAATGGCGCTGCTGGTGCTGGTGGCGTTCTGTAGTCTGTAAAATAGCCTGGATTGCAGTAATATAGCCAGATCCAAGGGTGTAATAGCCTCCGCAGCCCCCGCAGCCTCCATACGTCTTACTTAGCAAGTTTTAGCAGTAGAAAAGACGATAGTAGGGTTTATAGGAATTTATTCAATACAACAACAATATTAATATCTTAAAATGTAAACGGTTCAAAAATAAGAAAGTAGATGATTTCGATCGCGGAGAGAGTCACAGTAGTACGAAGCAAAATGAAAAAGGGAAGGAAGATGGAACAATTCAAATTTGAAATTTAAATACAAGCAAGAGAAAAAATGATACAATACAAAAAGGTGAGATGACGGTGTAAGGAGGTCACACCGTCACAAGCTAGTGTCTGAGCCAAACAGAATCATACCAGTAAAGGCATGTGGAAAGAATGGGAGACAATCGAGCTGCCAAAACAGCGTATTTGGGGCAACCTACGGAACATCGTCCAGTGGGGCTTCCGAGATATTACTGGAAGGATGGAGTCGTCAAAGACTTGAGGGAGCTGCAGCTGAATGTACCCAAATTGTTTGAAACTGACACAAGACCGTAAGAAATGGCGTACTTTGAAGTCGGAGGCCAAAATCCACTTCGGGTTGCTGAGCCAGCGAAGTAAGTAAATGACCCGAACATGTGCTATTTTATAAAAAGTTTCCGTTTAATGTTTGGAAGCACTGTTAACTTTTTTAGACTGAAAGTCTTTTAAATAGAGTATATATAGATAACATTTTTTTTAATTTCGTTTATAATAGTGAATACTACGAATAAAAAACGTAATAGTTACATATAAATGTAGTACCTAAATGTTTGAGAGTTGGGGACTTCCACTGCGCCCGACACCCTGAGATATAAGTTGACAAGTCCCATGTCCCTGTAATTTCACCAGCACCTTACCCTTCAAAACCCGAACGCAGTGATGCTCACATTAGGGCTTGAAATAGGTAAGGTGGCAGTACTTCCCTGGACGAACTCTTTAACATACTGCGCCTGATAAATGACCCAAAATTTTCTGTGTGTAATTAAAAAAAAAATAAGTATTAGAATGTTCCGTTTATACACAACACAATTAATAATTTCAATTGAACTGGTCTTGACGTTTTTATGATTCATTCTATAAGCTGAAATGTGAATTGGCCGTCCCTACTGCTTAATACTTTATTTTACCTTTTTTTATGTTTCAAAAAATTTTTCATTACTACAATTACACTGTCATGTTTATATAAATCAACAATTTATTTCGATATTATTATCAATTGTTTCAATAAAATTTCAGTACCTTAATTAATACTTTGGGTTTGATTTTATTTTTCATTGTAATTGAATCTGAATATTATGTATTGGATGTATATGGATACATTTATATGGTATAATACTTAAGAATTGTACTTTATTAAATATTGCTATCATTTTTTAAATGTATTTATGTGTAATTTCTTGGTGTTGTAACCCGGCGCTAACTAGAATTTCATCGATAATTTTTTGTGGATTTAAAGTAGTTGTCTAAATTTTAACAAATACGTATTAAGTAAGGGTTCTCAAGACATATACTGAAATAAAGATAATAACAATAAATTGTATTAATAAATATTTAACTAGCGTTCTCAATAACACATGCAAAATCAACATTGAAAACATAACTTTGATATTTCTTTTATTTTTAGTAAAGTATTCTGAATAATAATAGGAATTAATAATCTTATATCATAAAAGAAAGATCACTCAAACTTATTATTAGAAATCAGTCTATACATCCTCAATCAGAGACATGCAACTGCTACAACTATTGCAGTACCTTACCGTGTGATCAGGGTGTATAGGTAGTATATGTGAATCTAGCGTGCATTACATGTATGAGATGTTTTTTTATCCTTTTTGAACGGACATACTTGACGTCTCTCGCGTGTGCCAGAGGTTGGTATGTATTGCGTAAATTTGCATCGTCCTTTGAATACCACCAACATTTCATCAATAGTGCAGTTTTCGCCCGCAGGATACATTTTTGGCATTGTTCAACAAATGCTTTGGAAAGTTCACGTATTGGTGCCAAATGATTAAATTTATGTCTGTCAGCATGCAACAAGCAGCAGGAATAAGATTAATTAATTATAAACAGTAAATAAACCAATAATGTCAGTCACAAAAATACTACGCCAGCAATGACGTTGGGTCATATTGACCAGTGTTGACTTAACGCATGTATTACTTGGCTGCACAGATGGCATCACACTTAGTACACAAGCGAATCGGGTAGAGGAGGGTTGTATCTCCAGCTACTCAAACGTTGGAATCGTGCAATGGACGTAAAACAAAAATATGCCCGTTGTAAATCGCCTCGGGTCAATATGACCCAACGTCATTGGCGCCGGGTTAAATGAACTAATTAAAGATTGTGATGCCACACAGGCTTCGTGTCACCGCAACACCTTTTTTTTTGCGTGGGGAAATCCTCCGAGGATACCTCTCCGTCGCGGGGGCAGCGGGAGGTTATGCCGGACTTCTACCGACTAAAACCCCACGGTGGCCTTCTCGGGTGCTCTAGTGGGAAGGATCCGGGATCGAATTTGCGCATCGGAACCCCCCCCCCCCCAGCACCTACGAGGAGCTACGTCCTCCCCCTCTTCTCACGACGAAGCGGGCCACACCGCCCCGTCATCCTCCTCGCGGCTGCCTAACTTACTGGCGCACGAAGCCCCCGCTCCGATCGCCCGCAGCCGCGAAGGTACGCCGCCGCCGACCCGGATCGGTCCTCTCCCGATCACGCTCGGCGACCTCCTTCTGAAGCATCACCGCTTCACAGAAGGAGACCACTGCCTCATGGGACTCTTGATCCGCCAACATAGCCGCTACTATGCCTGGCGGAGAGAGATCTCGCCCGATCCGGGCAACCAGGATGCTCATGGAGGCCCATGCGGGGCACTCCTACAGCGTATGCTGGGAGGAATCCTGGTCCCTCCCACAGTGGTGGCACTGCGTCGTCGACTCGCGTCCGATCCGATTCAGATACTCATCGAAGCATTAAAGATTGTGATGCCACACAGGCGTCGTGTCACCGCAACACCTAGTCCAACGCGCACGCGTTCCGTCTCCGCTCGCTGTTTCAACGCATCATGTGGCATGTCGTTCTGATTTATATGTATGAAAAATAAACAAACAGATCATTGACCCGACCATAGACACTTTAGTGATGACCACAGGTACTGCTGACCACAAATCGTTTAATTAATTGAATGAATTGATTTGTTTAATTGAATCAGTTGGAATTACTGGGTTTTATTACTATAGAAAAATATGTTTTCAATACTGAGTGTTGATATTTCATACATGAGATTAGAAAAACAAATTTAAAATGGCCGAAATCTAATTTTAAATCCTCCATCAAATCTGATACTTATGTATTCGCTCGATTGTGACAAAATTTTCATTTCACTAATCGATTACAAAAACTTTAATTGAATGAACCGAATGAGTTATTTCCGTACAACCATAGACAATCCACAAATATATATTTGATTACTAACCTCACTTTTGAACTAACATTGTTCAAATGAGATTTTAATATGTTATTCAAATGAATATTGCTGGAAAAAGCGATGAGATTCGTCGAATTCTTAAAATATACGTGCAAGTCCTTATTCTATTTATTGAGTGATTGCTTTAGAATTTTAACCAAACCGGTTTGTTTACTTTTCTGGTATAATGGACTGGAACAGACTTTAGTAAACGCGTCAACGCAACGCAGAAGCAACGCCCGTGTGGCCAGCGCGATGTAAGTCCACTTACGCCGTCGCGCGGGCAATGTGTCGATGCTATGGACAAGGCGACGCGATGCTCGAAAAACGCTAGTGTGATGGGTGCCTTTGATCCGAAATAATACTTTCATTTTCAATCTGGTACTCCAGTTTTTAGTTTTAAAACGGCAATTAACATGATTATCACCCGTGAATTCATACTTTAATCACATCCCACAGGGAAATACGTTAGAGAGTTTCTAATAATATATAAGGGGCAAAAATTCCAAAATGATGAACTTAATTTAGTAACTTTAGTAACTCTGTAAGCGAAATATTTGAATAAGTAACAAAATTTGATTAAAATTCTAGGAAAAGCTTTCAAGTGGCGTAGTATAATGCAAAAGTTACATTATTTGTGTGAATATTTATATATTTAATGTAACGTGTATTCAATTTTGCACGCAGTTTAATAATTTTAACACGTTTTGAACCGACTTAAAAAATCGAGGAGGTTCTTCATGGGACTGTTTTTTTGTGTGTATGTTATGTGTTTACTTCTACATTTGTGAACCGATTTCGAAAGGGGGCACCTCAGAGTAGCCTCTAAGAGTGGCAAACTAGGGGATGAACCTGGTTTCGCGCACTTTCCAGTAACAGATTTCAATAAAACTTTTAAATAGATGTCATTCCACGAACTTTTGAGGTCGATTTAAAAGAGTTGATTTCAACATTTTTGAAAATTCTATCCGGCGACGAACGTGTAAACAATTAACCATCAACAATTGGGAGAGGTTTAAGCCATAATCCGCCACGCAGCCCCTATACGGGTAGAGGTTTATGGACCGTCTTTGACAAGCAATATCCCGATTCAGAACTCTTCGATATAGGAAATTAAACTATTTTTCCGGATTTAATAATAATAATAATAATATAATAAACATTTATTTCAGATAATTGCATCCATATTATTGTTAGTAACATTGGGTACTTACAACTATGTTAATTAATAATAATAATGATAATAATAATAATAATAACAAAATTTAACTATAATACAATCAAAATGAAACTAAGACTAAATTTAAATCGCAAGTTGTGACTATAGTGGAAAATAGGGTGGTTTGCATTAATGCAATATATTAATATTAGACATTGCAATATATGCAATATATTAATATTAATATTAGACATAACTGGTTGATGACTGTAGCACCTCAGTCAACCGTGGGACCTGTAAAGGGCCCGAAACGTCGGTTTGTTTGAAAAAACAAATATACGCGATTTAAATCCGGAAAAATAGTTTCATTTCCTATGTGTAACAATCGCGAAAATCTAAGAACTCGATATAACTATTCAATATTTTAACCGAATCTTTCGATTAGATATTGTTTTCCGGCGCTTTCCGAGCTATTTAGAACATTCGAGTCACGCGTTCGATTCGGATATGACATTGTTAACCAACAGCGTTTACGGATTTAGTCAGTGAAATTGATTATAAGAAAAATAAAAATCCTTTTATATACATTTTTTAAGAATTTAAATTCCTAAAATATAGGAATGCATTAGTCTCGCATTAAAATAAATTAATAAAATTGAACAAAATCCAGACTTAATTTAAAATTACATTCTTGCTTTGTAAACAACAGGATGTTCTGTAACTTTCATTCGATATTTGTGTTCTGAATAACGTTTGTAGCCTTTGCCGGTCGAGAAGTTCGAGTAATCGTACGGGTGTGACGTCATTTCGGTTCGGTCTCGAATACGACAGTTTGACGTTCGATTCGGGTGTTGTGAATAAAAATTAAAAGAAATCGGTCGGCAATTGAGTTATCATAAGGTTTTGAATCGACCCCCAGCTGCTCCTAAACATTGAAAAATATCCAGTGGGGAGAGTGGATGTGTCACAATTCAAAGGTCGACGGTTTAAAACTTAGTAACTACGTACCTTTGACTTTAAGGCTCAACTCACACTGACGCAGAGTCGAAGCGTCGCGTCCTGTACGGTTACGTACAACATTGAACTTTATTTTGCTGCATTAACATGGTCTAGTTCTGGTTTTATTTTGCTGTAGTAAGATGTGCTAGTTCTAGTTATTTTGTTGATGTGGTAAATCGTATTATGACATTTTATTGTATTTTGAACCGCTCACGCGATGCGGTTCTCCTACCGCAAATTGGCGGCTATTTGGTTTCGTAAATTAGAAAAGCATTCAGTTTAAATACAAGTTTTTATAAATTAAAATTATTATTCTGCATTGCTAAATAAATACCCTCCGTACTACCAACAAAAACATCTCAAATAAAATGCAGTAATACACCGCAAATCCCGCACTTAAAAAGCACTAATGAAATTTTTGGTGTACTTGGATAAATATGATAATATTCCGTTTGAGTGGTTCTAACGTTTACCATGAAATTACTCCTTAAAGTATAGTTTATAAACATTTATATTCAGGGTAAACTTAAAAAACGCTACTTACGGTATGTTTTCAATAAATAAACACCGAAATCACCAGCCCAAACAATAACACACACGATTGTCGTGACGTAATTTTGAAGTTGTTTATTTTTTTTTTAAATGACAGACCCAGGCATTAAAAACTTTATGGTTTGCTAGAGTAGTTACCGAAATAGCAATTAATATTAGTTTTTTTACCTGTTACAACTTCGATATCCGATAAATCGGTATAAAATTATCACCGGGCACCTCTAGGTGTGGTATGCGTCTACGGCTGCATGTATCGCGTGAGCGGTTAAGACAGTTAGTTACCAACTCCTAAACAATAAACATCAATAACATTTAACATTAACATATTTAAAACATTTACTATACATTATTCTACATTTTCATTTATAATTAAAGAACATTATTTTTAAACTTATAACATTTTTAATTCCAACAACAACACCGAAAACCACATGATAACGGTTTCTGCATCGCGATCACAAGGGAACATCCTGTAAGGACAAAGTTGCTATTCTACCTTTACACGTCCTGTTTTTCAACTACAACGCTCACATGAGTGCGCCCGGATCACAGTGTGGTTGGTGTCTGACGCCTCGCACGTCGACGCGCGTCTACGTTTGACTCCATATTTGCATAACACAAATTTGTACCTTAATGACAGGAAAATAGAGATGAATATGCTATAGGCGGAAAACATGACGCGTCACGACGCTTTGACTCTGCATAAGTTGAGCCTAAGAGTTCGCTCACATGAAAAGCGTTTGACGGGTATTCAACGGGCGTTGGCATTTTGTGTAGTGTACATGTGGCATGGTTTTGTGTAGTGTACGCTTTCGGACGTTGAGTGCGCATTGCCACAGTTTCAACGTAAAAGAAAGCCAAGAAATGGATATAAAAACGAGAGACGTCCTATGGCGAGATGGGTGGATGACATTGTCAAAGTTGCGGGCAGTAGACGGGTGAGATTAGCACAGGAACGTGGTGGATGGCACAAACTACGGGATGCCTGTGATGTCGGGCTGTGGATGATAATGATGACGCCACATTTTCAATGCGAATATTTAAGCTGCTAACAGATTGACGACATGTTTGCAGCTAATGCGTAAAGTCGTTATCAACTTCATGCATGCAAAATAACCTACCACAAACAACAATGAACACGTCGACTAATTGATATAATACTTTTAAAGACAGACCTATTGACAAATCACGCTATGCAACGCGAGTGCATTGCGAGATTATGCGAATGTGTGCGTTCGCACACGTCCCGCGGCGGGCCTGCACACATACAGGCCAGGCTGTTACGTTTGAATACAGTTACCATACTTGTTTTATTATATAATGACTGAACGCCGTGAGATGGTTCGTGCGCTCTTATTAATCGGGATTTTGAGTTTCAAAGTGTACCCGTAATAAAAAATTGGTGTCTGCAGTCTACTAAACGAAGTTCAATAAAACAAGATTGAAGAAATAGACGTGTATGGTTGATGAAAAGGGAGCAACAGATACATTTCTTTCTTTCTTTGCATACACTCATAGCTCTATGGAAACCCTGTATCGCGGGTGCCATGGACACATATGTACACAAACTTATATATACAAATTGCACTCAAACACACGAGAGAAATAAATGTAGGCCATACAAATATTTCTCCCGAACCGGGAATCGTACTCGGGACTCTGCGTGGCAGTGCAGCTTGGTAACCGTTCGGTCAAGGAGCCAGATACATTATGCGAATCTTTGGTAGCAATATCTCTTGCCAGGGCTCCGTCTTTCGCTCGAGTACACGATAAGTGCCTACCGCTGAGCGTACCACCGACAATACAAGTCCTCAGACAAGTCTTTTATTTACATTACAATCCTTGTACAACCCCAGCATTTGATTCCACACAAGTGCACGCGACGGGAAACGTTATTTTCACCTCTCTAAGCGCGTGCTTAGATTCCTTTTCCATTGTAGTGAGCGCCTGGTGTCATTAATCAGATTCAGTAAGTTATTATAGCGTAGGTATTTCAAATTTTCTATGAGAGCGAAGTATTTGTTACGTAGTAACCATTAAATAATCTGTGCTCTCGTTAACAACGACGAAAAACTTCATGATGAAACCGCGCGTCGAAGAAAGTTCCCGACAATTGAAAAAAGTGTTAAGTCACAACCACACGTATTGCAACTCCTTACAATGTTATTACTATGTTTTCACTTTACAATGCTGTTCTTGTTAAGCGTACCTACGCAGCTCACTACAAAACGGGCTAATTATCTCTGGAAGAACATGAACGATCGTACCGAGCAAGTAGTTCAAAAGGTAATTGGAACGTCAATTGTTTTGATATACAATGAAACAATCAACCAAATTTACATGATACCTATGATGGCCATTACGAATGCCGCATGAAATACCTTGTTACGTTGGTGCTTTACAATACTCAATTGTGCTCTTCCAGAATTTTCCCTCTGACGAATGTATTATATGAGTACTGATGTTTAATTTTCTCAATTTTAATGACAGAACTTTGAGATCGAGATGTTATGATATCAAAATTTCATATGAGAATGAAGGACATGAACATTTTTTTTTGTTTATTTATTTATTTAGAAACATATACGTAGAAAACACTACATATTAAAATTAATGATTTAAGTCTAGTTATGTACTTAGCAGGTATAACATAGTCTCGCGCGGATAAATCGTGGCATAACCGTCCACTTAATATGGGCCAGTTAAGCGTGAAACAAACAGAACGGGAGCGGGACCCGCTCGTACTCTCGACCCGATATGCGCCCGACCCGCACCCGTTGTCAGTGTTTCATGCTTTAATGCCAGTATTTCTGTATTAAACTACGGACTTATACTATGGGGAAATTCAGTAGACGTAAATAGAGCATTTGTGGTCCAAAAAAAATGTGTTTGCGCTATCTGTGGAGCTAAAAAGGATGACACCTGCAAGCCACTTTTTAAAAAAGCTAAATGTCCTGCCTCTTGCCTGCATGTACATTAGAGATATCTGCTCGCTTGTAGATAACCGCCCACACCTCTTTAAAAAACGCGCTGAAGTATTACAGACACGATTGAGAACTAAAAGAATGAATCTTTTGTATCAACCTCCTTGCTTTAAAATCATATATGAAATAAATTCGTTTAACATGTCAATTAAAATATATAACCATTTGCCAAACCACATAAAACATTTAAGGGGGCACGAATTAAAAAAAACTTTAGCATCTTGGCTAATGTCTAAAAACAGTGGTCTGTTTTTATACTGTAAAAGAATATTTAGAATTTAGGACTGGTTAATTTTTAATTTTATTTTAGACATATATGTAATTTAATTTTAACTTAAATAATTTGCATACCTGAATGCAAGTTGAATACTATTACTATTACGTTGCTGAGGCTGTTTGTGTTGTTCAATCTTGAAATCAACGACTTCAATCTACAGACAAGAATATTCACAGCAACTACATGTTCCAATTAAAACAAAGGACTATCAATAGTTATAGTGCTTTGTTTTAATGTTGAAATTGGTCAAAGAGTATAAATATCAAAGTACCGTGGACAGACGTGACATTCTATACCCATTGGGAATGAGTTAGGCAGATAAATATTGAGTCTTTATATCATTGGGGAATTAACGTAAAGCCTCTGGCAAAGTCGCTATTAGTTGCACAATTACGTTTCATTTTGCTTTGACACAGGGGCCTTCCGGTTATTATTTATAATTATTATATTATTAAAGGAAAAACAAATTATGTAAATGAAATAAAAATACAGTCATGTTGTTGAAATTATTGATGTTAAGTACTTCCTTGTGTAAAGGCAAAGATCTTTAAACCATGCAACCTAGTCTCTTAATAAATTTTTAAATGGTAACGACAGTAACTACTTTACTTATTATTATCCCTACTCGGTAACTCTGTAGTCAGAACACTCTGTTGCTTATAATACTGCCTCGGTGGCCGAACGGTTACCATGCCAACGACTGCCATGCAGTGGTCCCAGGTTCGATTCCCGGGCCGAGAGAAATATTTGTATGGTCTACATTTATTTCTCTCGTGAGTTTGGGTGTAATTTGTGTTTGTCTGTGTGTGTGTCCATGGCACCCGTTTAAAAAAAAAAATTAAATTTTAAGCTGTTTATTTCAGAAAAATAATATAAATTAAAACTAACTTAATGCTAAAGAGTAAGAATTTTTATATTTTAAAATTATGTCCTCTACGCATCGTCCCCTCCGCAGCGACCTTTATTAGCTAAACTTACACACATCTCTTATTTAATATTACCCTTAAACAAAATGTTTTAGTACTTTACTATATAGCTTTTTGTTTGCTGACTCTATTCTTTGTACTAATTCCTTTGGGACTCTGTCCAAAACATCTGGCAGTACAAAATACCACATTCTCCTACCATACACATTGTTAGTTGAGTGTATGCGTTATTATTTATATTTGTTATTATTATTTATTGATCTATGGTATTGAAATGATGTGTGTTCACCACACATCAGTGAACACAGAGCGTTTAAATATTTATCGTTGACATTATAATTAAAATTACGTATTTCATAATAGTACCTTGAAATTAATTACTTCCTTAAATTTTCTATTTTCAGCAACACCAAACGAGGCAATTCCTTGTATTATAAAGCAATAATGTATGAGTACCAGAGTAAAGAAATTAGATCACTTCCCGGAACACTCAAACCAGATCCAATATAGATAAGTTCTTTTCACAAATTTATCTTGCCAGATATCGAATATCGTTTGCTGTTATTTTCATTATCACAACACATTCGAATACAAATACTCAAATAAAAATTTTGAAACAGAACCCTATTATTAATATTATTAGGTCATAAAATCATTGACTTACAAATAAATGGACGACGGGTCTAATACAAAAACCACGAAAAAAATGTCCCAAGGCAACCTATTTAAAGGTAGTGACATGTAAAGGAATATGAAAAAGCTAAAACGTTGAATTTAAATTGTAATGTCATCGCAGTACTGTCTAATTTTGCTTGATTCGCTGTCAGTCGAACAAACGAAGACTAGAGCGTGAATGACGCTCTATAAGTATACGATTTTAACGCCCTATAAGTTCGGACACTTTTTAACGCGGACCCGACGTCCCTATAATTGTAAGTCAATGTATAAAATCATCAAAATAACACGAACTACAAAACATGTAGGTATATGGCAACAAATTACGTACAATGCAGAAATGGGCAAGTGCCCGAGTTTTAACCAGGCACTTTGTTAATGCCGGGTTAAAACCCATTAATGCCCATAAACGAAGGTAAAAAGCCATTTACTTCCTAAACATTTGTTGTAAATAGTAGCAGTAGATAGAGCTCATTAATTCTACTGCCAAGCAGTAATATCAGCATTGCTGTGTTCCAGTTTTGAAAGGTAGGTGCTGGTGAAATTATACGCACATGGGACTTGTCAACTTATGTCTCAGGGTGACAGACGCAGTGGTAGTGCCCTTCAGATCTTTGCAATTTAAAGCTCTGAGTGGCACTGTAACTGTTACGGACAGACGTGTACCTTATCATCACGCGAACGACTTGTTCGTTCTGTTCCTTTTCTTAAATTTGATTTAAGATTTTCACATCACTCGACGTTATAAAAAAAGCAAAGTTGTTCAAATTTAAGATATTATTACAAAATGTTTATTGCTTTCGATTCGATTTGATTTTCTATAGAATCCATTCAGTTGAAATAAGTCGATACAAAAAATCGATAGATGGCATGCACTGTGCGTCCTTAGTAGCGACAATCCACAGGGTTGGAAGGTGAGTATAGTGTGTAGTTGCCTCTTTTTCGTCTAAAAGATATTTTTACATCGAAATATGGAATTATTCTGTATTTCATATTTACCGTTTCTACCCACGATTTTGGGTAAAAAACCTGGTTCTTTAACCGGGTTTTTGCCCAGACGAATAATTTTTTTTAGGTTTTAATCCATAAGCGACACGCATTTCCACAGCAATTGCACTGCGACTCAGAGCTTTGAATTGCAAAATCTGAGGGCATCCCAGTGTGCCCGTCACCCTAAGACATAAGTTAACAAGTCCCATGTCTGTGATTTCACCAGCTCTCTTACCTACTAATACTCACATGCTCAGAAGTAGGTATGATGGAAGAACTTCCCTGGACGAATTCTTACTTAGCATAAAAAGTTACCGACTAATTTCGTGCCTAGAATCTTTAAACCTCTTTCCTGGAAAGGTGTCATTTCAAAGGGGCGAACCTCGTCCTAATTTTCCCACCAACACTAAAATTGGGAGTATGCAAATCAAAGTATCCCCGGTTATTTAAAAGGTCCCCCATTTGCAACACAAATACGAATAATATGACTTTGAACTTATGCATTGGTTTTCTAAATTGCAGATTGAAGGAATAATCTGAAAATTTTGAAACATCAATGCCGAGGGCTGTTGATAGTACTTTAAGAAAATGTTTTCATTCTGGTTCTGACCAAGTAGCTGCACCTTTACACTAATAAATAATCTTTCGAAGGTAAACAAGTCACATTTGACATCAACACATTCATTAAAATCCAGTCATCATTTCATTTTTATATGTCCCACTGCTGGAGACGGATTCCTCTCAGGCCTCATGGCCTAATGCAGGTTGGGGATTTCACACGTTTCCCGAGGGTTGTGAAACTTGTATTAATATTAACAGGTCTGGTGTAATCTATAAACGCTCTGCAAAGATACCTACAGTCATTGACTTACAATTATATGGACGTCGGGTCCGCACTAAAAAGTGTCCGAAGTTATAGGGCGTTAAAATCGTATACAGAGCGTCATTCACGCTTTAGTCTTCGTTTATTCGACTGACAGCGAAGCAAACAAAATTAGACAGTACTGCGATGACATTACAATTTAAATTCAACGTTTTAGTTTTTTCATATTCCTTTACATGTCATTACGTTTAAATAGGTTGACTTGGGACATTTTTTCGTGGTTTTTGTATTAGACCCGTCGTCCATTCATTTATAAGTCAATGCCTACAGTGATAAACCGTGGCAGAACGCCCATTCAACAATAAGCATGCTTTCTTTCGCTGTGCGTATTTTGTGTGTATGTATGTAAACACTTTCACTTCAACTTTCAACCACGATTATGATTATCCCAAGACTGCAAAAGGGCAACTCATATTTTATAAAATATAAGTGTCAGTTATTCTTTTATAATATACCAATTTGGCTTCCATAACAAGTCTTTATTACGTATAATATTTGTTACGTATACTTCCATATACGTAACAAATACTTGTTGATAGCAATCATTGTAAACTGCCGAAGTAATCTGCCAGATCTTTACAATATGGATTATCGGTAATTCTATAATTAAACCTGCCACTCCGCCCGCTTCACCCGGCCTCCTTCCGTTATCAATTTGAAATGTGTCAACCTTAGCCAATCACGCTCAGATCTCGTCTTAGCTTAATATAGACGTTCTTCGATTCACGTATGATTCAATTTGGCTTGTGCTAAATTAAATTTTGTTCGTTATGTACATTTTTTCCGTAGGTTTTTCGTGCTTTTCTTGGGAGTGAACTAAACTATTTTATATTAATGGCAGCTTAGAGGAGAAAAGGTTACGGGGTAAGGTCGACGTTCGCTGTGGTGGCAAAAACTCAGGCGTGTCTTTTCTCATCAAAACGGAGTGTCCTACACCTTACTTCGACTTTCCGAGATGTATCTGTGCTGATAAGTGACAATCCAAACTCACCTTAGGGCACTACATCGAGTGCTTGGCAAAAACTGCTGCCAAAAAACTAGACATATCAAACAACAGATTTTAAATCTGTATAAAGCACAATACAAGAAATGAGAGGTATAGGAAGAAGGACAATATCCTGGCTAAGAAATTTGCGTCAATGGTTCAATAGGAGCACCCGATCATTATTCAGAGCTGCAGTGTCCAAAGTTCAGATTGCCACCATGATCGCCGATCTTCATTAGAAGATGGCACATGAAGAAGAAGATAAAGGACAAGTTCGAAAAGATAAAGGATAAATAAGGTTCTGGCCATTATCAGTTAGTTGCCTTGGACTTGGTGAAGCGAAAAGCAAAAAGGTTAACAACGACTCTCTTGTGGAGTCGGAGCTACAAAATCTCGACCATTGTAGAAAAGTAGCCTGCTTGTCGGTTTTTTATCGGATACATTCCGGAGAGTGTGCGCAGGAACTTTTGAATTTAGTTCCACCCTCACCGTTCCTCCTTCGGTCTCCATCTTATGTCGTTGATATCCGCTCACGCGATGCGCTCATCCTACCGCAAAATGGCGGCTATTTGGTTTCGCAAATTAGAAAGGATTCAGTTTAAATACAAGTTTTTATAAATAAAAATTATTATTCTGCATTGCTAAATAAATACCCTCCGTACTGCAACAAAAACATCTCAAATAAAATGCAGTAATACACCGCAAACCCTGCACTTAAAAAGCACTAATGAAATTTTTGGTGTACCTACTTGGGTAAATATGATAATATTCCGTTTGAGTGGTTCTAACGTTTACCATGAAATTACTCCTAAAAGTATAGTTTATAAACATTTATATTCAGGGTAAACTTAAAAAACGCTACTTACGGTATGTTTTCAATAAATAAACACCGAAATCACCAGCCCAAACAATAACACACACGATTGTCGTGGCGTATTTTTGAAGTTGCTTATTTTTTTTAAATGACAAACTTAAAATAAAAACTTTATGGTTTGCTAGAGTAGTTACCGAAATAGCAATTAATATTAGTTCTTTTACCTGTTATAACTTCGATATCCGATAAATGGGTATAAAATCATCACCGGCACCTCTAGGTGTGGTATGCGTCTACGGCTGCATGTATCGCGTGAACGGATATACCACCGATTCGCACTAAGTGCTTTCCTCCAATCTGACGCGTACGGCATAGATAAGGAATACTCGGCATCAGTGTTTTCCGAAAAGTGCGATTTGGGGCTATCCAAAACTCGAGTGTATACTTTTTCTAGGCAAACGTGTACCATCGTCGGTCACATAGTACACACCTAACCACAAATTACACCCAAACTCACGAGAGAAATAAATGTAGGCCATACAAATATTTCTCCCGGGAATCGAACCTGGGGCCTCTGCGTGGCAGTCCGGCATGGTAACCGTTCGGCCACGGAGGCAGTTAACGACGACGATGACGATCAAGATGATAATAATATTAATAAGATTGTTTATTTTCTCACTACGTAGGAAGTACACTAAGCAATATATGAAGAACAATACAAAACAACGATAATTATACTGGAGACTGGTGCCCAAAATTAACGTAATGTCTGTATTTCAGGTCAGCAGGACTCCACGCCTGGGAAAATATTTGCAATTAAAATTAGCAGCATATTAAAATATATGCTGCTAGCCGAACACTGTTTTGTTAAAAGTTTACAATCCACCTACAGTGGTGAAATGAAGACGCGAAATCTATATAATAATAAATTGTTGATACCGTCTTATTAAAATCTTTATGGTAAACATAAATTAAAATATATAATACCTTATCTAACAATCGAAATTCCTAAAGAAATAACAATATCGTTAAATTGTAAAAACATCAAACCTTTAAAAATCACTTCTTAGAAATAATAAAAAATTAATACGTGATTGAAATATATAATAATTATAACCTTCTAATTTGAACTAACAACATACATAGGTATTAACTTCAAATGTATTATTAAGGTACTGTTCACAACCATTTATTAGAATAGACTCGTGTTTAGCCGTGGGATGTATATACAAGGAGCAAGGTTTAGTGACAACCTTTAATAACGACACTCACGCACACTAGAGGAATCAACACGCAGCAGTACGAACGCACACACTACACTTAGAAATTATTTGTACGACGAATGAGCAGTATACGGAAAAACTTTGTTAGTTTTATGTTACACTGGAATGGTTTTTTTTAGTGCTTTAAATGCAATAAATAAATAAATAAAGTCTTAAGAAATATGTATTGAAACAATGTGTTCAATTAATAAATTGAACATTAAATAAACATTTCAAGTTCTTTATTTAGTTATATCAATGGGCAACATTCGTAAAATATATGTAAGATGCCGTGTTAAATATGTGTTACGTTTTATGGCAAAAGTCAATGCTTCTACTATAAAATCTGTTCCATACGAGAGTCCTTAGCTGTATTTCAAATATACAAAAATTCAAATTTCTAGCCTGCGTTTTATTGAACACAATGACAATTGCGATAAGCTCCGTACCAAAACTGACGCTCACTTTTCGAAGAGTAGTATAAAATGACATGTGTATTTTTATGAAATTTGTAATGTTGAGAGAAATAAACTCTAAAACTAAATTAAACTAAAGAATTTGTAAGTTTTGTACTACCCAATTATTGCAAAACTTAAGAGGTAGTGAGCGGGTACATTGCTTGCGGAACAGATAGTCGGTGCGGCCTAAGAATTCTCGAGTGCCGACCACCCACAAAGAGAACCAGTGACCTGGTGAAGGTTGTGGAAATCTGCTGGATGTAAGGAGCGCAAGTCATGGTCATTGTGACGATCTTTCGGCTGAAAATAATGATGATAATTTACCTCTTCTCAAGCACCAGCTAAAAACCAGCGCTGAGGCTCCGGCCGGCTATTTTTTATTTTTTCATTGATTGCACAGGAAATTGCAAATCACATTTTGTAAAAAAGAAAACCAAAACAAAAGGCTTAGGCCTAGGCAGAGAAGAAAAAGTAACGAGAATGGATACTCTCCGCCCCTCCCTAGCTTTAGATACCGCACCACGCCCCTCACAAAGTCGCATTGATTGAACGACAACAAGGCTGTCGGCGAGCTGTTTTCGCACTAAGACGGCTTTGATATTTGAGTATAGTTTTCATTTATTAATTACGAAACTAGCACGTTAATATAATAACATCTTTGTACCTTACTATTTATAAAGGTCGTAAATTGTGTTGTGTATGGTCATATGTTTATAATCATCTAAACGGGATTAGGATTCTATTAATAGAATTACAGATAGCACATTTGCGTTAGAATTTTTGCTACGTAACGTATTAGTAGGACAAAATGATGGGTAACCCTGGCACATCACGCACGCATTTGCGCGTGTGCAGCTAGCGTCGTGCTGTATATAGTAATAGTAGGTAAATAACTTTCTACCGTTGTATGGAGTGTCCGGTGTGTGCCCTAGGCTTATTTTTAAAATAAATTTATTCCTACAATGGTAAATACAGGACACAATAATTATAAAAACGGTTTACATACACAACAAAACAAAAATTATGTAATAAAAAACAACATCATAAATGTGAAACTTTTATAGATCACATAAATACTTAAATAAATACATTTGGAACATTGAAACACTGGATAAGTAATGAGTGCCCCTTTACTCTCATTTTGAAAATAGCTAAGGATTTATTATCGCGAACAGCAATGAGAAAGGCGCTCCAAAGCCTGACCGCATGAACAGTGAAGGAATGAGAATAGAAACCGGAATTGAAAAGATAACTAGGACCAAAGAGAGAGCGACTGGGCTTATCTGGGACCTGAGAAAGCCGAAAAACGCTATTTTTAATTTTTTTTTATTGTTATATTATTTGGTATTATTACGAAAGTACAGCTAGACATGCGTCACGTTCCGGAGCATATATTAAGATTATAATTTTCTAAATTTAAAACCGCAAAGCCTTCATTAAAAATATTTTAATTGAAAAGTCATATTACAAAATGTAATACTACATATTAGATAAAAATGTTTGGAAAGACGACATGACTTTTTGATTCCACACAGATTTGATTCAAAGTGCATTCTATAGCATGTAAGTTCGTTTGAAAAGAGAATTCCTAAAGTTTCTTACTCGTTCTTCTTAGGGAAATCAGCACTGTTAGATGTTTATTTTGCCTATGGAATAAAATTATTATTTGACTTTGACATACGATTTTTCTCAGTGTCAATAAATCCAATAAAAACGCAGCAAAAGAGCATGAAAATTCACCAAAACTAAAATGTTTTGGTATTTCAATTTTGCTTAAAAATTAGCGAAAACTTGAATGGATAACGGGATAAATTATTGCTTTCGACGAACAAGGGGATCCAATTCTCGTACGCTTCGACGTTTTCTCGATTTCGAAATGATTTCTAGAAAGGTCACTGAAATCGTTATTAAAGTTATTGTAGCGGAAACTCATCTCTGAAGCTGTGTCGTCAGTACCACCGAGACGAGTGTAAAATAAAAAGAAGGACACCAGCCGTAACCTTAGTACATGCGGGTGAAAGGCAATGCTCCCATTAGGGTCGAGCAGTTGAAGTCCGGCCACAATGTGAATTTTAATTAATTTATTGTGAGAGTACGAACTCAACATCTGTCTTTTGGCCGAAGGATGTCATATACATTTCCGATGACGGTTACCGGACACCCTTGTTGCGTCACACGTCGCGGTCCATAAGTATAAATAAATAAATAAGTAGTTATCGAGCTCTTAGGTTTTCGCGATTGTTACACATAGGAAATGATATCATTCATTTTTTCAAAATAGGATGGTTTGCATATTGATGCAAATGTATTATTTAATATTGATTAAACATAACTGGTTGAAGACTGTACCACCTAAGTCAACCGTGACCATGGGACCTGTAAAGGGCCCGAAACGTCGGTTTGTTTGAAAAAACAAAAGTACGCGATTTAAATCCGGAAAAATAGTTTCATTTCCTATAAATAAATAGTGTTTGTGTTTATTATATTATGTATGTTAGTCTTTATGGTATGTATTTATGGGTCTTTTGCAACCTGAATATAAATAAACAAATAAAATAAATTTCAAGAACGTACAAAAAGGGCTTTTGTCGCATGAAATATATAAAATATTATAAATATAATGCTACCTTAAACAAGGCACATTATACGTAAATTCTCTTATATGAGCATAAAAAAGTTTAAACTAATTTCGGTCGTAGAACGTTTAAAAACCTCGCTCATGAAAATTTGTCATTTTAATTTATTCCTATCGTGAGTTTTTGAGGAAAACAAAACTTGTTTGCAATCGACATTCACCATGTGCTTTCGAAATTTCTCCACAGTAACGTTACATCTCACGAGACTCGAGCCTCAATAGATTTACTGAACAGGAATAAAACTGTAGTTATCTTTTCATTCCGTTTCGGGGAAAAATATGGCCGCCAGGGAACGGGTTTATCGTGTATACCGATCTGTTTGTACAATATTTTCAGGGGAAATCGTGTTCTCCGGTCAACAGTTTAATCAGAACTGCCGTCTTCGTTTTATGTCCAAAAGAAACTTTGTTAATTTGAGTATTTGACACTGACGCTGCAGTCGGCAGTTGAAGGCCTTGACTGCACCACCGCATACAAGGGCAATATGAAAGCTCATAGAGCTATCCTATTTATGACTGTAAGTTGGATTGCCTGTCAAATTCGTACTTATGACCTCACAAAAACAATTCAGTGTCCGTGCAGTTTACATTCCCCATTCGAAATCCGTTCACTTTTTCTTTTATAGCAAAATCGTATCATGGCGTGCCATTTGCCTGCAAATGGTGGTCTCATTTGTAAAAATAAGCAATTCAAAAAAACTTACTCCGTGTTTAACTTTTTTTAGATTTTGTTACATTTTTAAGAAATTTCGTTTAATTATTAATACAAAGATCGAACACTCAGAAAAACACTCAGAAAAAATTCCTTCGATCCGGTCGGATTCGAACCGACGTCTTCTTGCATACCGTGCCAGACGCTATACCAACTAAGCCACGGAA
>NW_020653770.1:3695035-3695878 GCF_003589595.1 Hyposmocoma kahamanoa
AATACTCTTAAACGTACTTGATCCCTAGACACTTTTGATGTGTGTATAATGAAACAAAAACTCTATACAGCTTCTGCGTTCTTGGGTAACAAAAATCTGTGGTAGTTATCCGTTTAGCCCTTGCAGGTTGTCTCGATCTATGATCTTTGAAATCAATATTGTAAATGATACATACAAATGTTTATTTACAAAAACAGCCCCAAGAGTTTCTTACTTATTGTTGTCAGAGGTATCTATCTGCCTTATAAATGATCAGTAGAGTTTAATAAATATGACGATTTCAAAGATTATTTGGCTTTAGTAATATAGTAATAATTATACATAATATGGTACTGTAGCAAACATATTTTATACCATAGACTTTACTAATCAACTTTGTTTGTCAGATAGTTATCTAAAAATCCGCTAGATGGCATTAATCCTTTTAACTTAACTTCTGCATCGCGCTGTTAAGATGTTTTCTCGAATGGTTGAACCGAGTTTTATTTGCGTGAGAAACATCAGAACTGTCGATAAGTTTCTAGTAGTTGAGTCCTTGTCTGGACCTATCTGATAGTTACTTTTTACACTTTTTGCATTTGTACATGTAGTACCGCCGCCGCCGTTTAGAATTAACTTTACACCTTGTATAGTATATGATATACTTTTTTTTTAAATAAAACCTGAAACTCGAATGGAAGTCTTTACTCAATTTTGTGATGTCATTAACTAGTACTGTAGTACTTATTTAGTAAAGTGTGTCTGTTACCGGGTCCACTGAAAATCAGCGTCGTAGCATTTTCAGTAAGACGACATAAAGCTATGTGGATTACGGTTCAGCAAAAATAAAATAATGGAGGTGTG
>NW_020653770.1:3695888-3726181 GCF_003589595.1 Hyposmocoma kahamanoa
AAGCTATGTGGATTACGGTTCAGCAAAAATAAAATAATGGAGGTGTGAAATGGGTGTTCCTTTGAAGCCATTATTAAGATTATATCTTTCATAAGCAGCCTTTGTTGTGCGTCCATGCTCTCATAAGCCGAACGTGTGCTTCACTACGTATACCAAAAATGATTTGAGAGAATCATAGTATAATAAAAATGTATCAGTTGAAAGCTTTTTAAAAATATCATCGGTGGGTAAGTGTTATTTTCACTAAATTAAACATAAAAGGTTATGCTATTATAATAAATAAAACGGACCTAGATTCGTTGATAGTAAAGTTTCCATAGTTGATAGTAAATTCATTATATAATTTCATAAATCGAAACCTAGAATATTCCACATAAGCCACAGTACCTTTGCCATGTGTTGAGCCAGTTTGTAGGTTGGTGTGTCAATCTGGCTAACTATGAGACGGAGTGGGGTGTCAGCCTTATGTATTTTTGGTAACCCATACAGTTTTGGAGGTTTTACGCAGCAGGGTACAAACTCACTTACATCAAGTTTCAGCGTATCGGAGTGCTTAGATATTAAGTTAGTTGTTGTTTTTAATATCTTGATGGTAGGGTCTTTCTTCACCTTTTTATACGTGCTTTCATTCGATAGTAAGTCAGTTATTTTTTACTACTTCTTTACTACTCGAATAGTGTCGAAGCACACCCCGGACACTCCATACAACGGTAGAAACTTATTTACCTACTAGTACTACATACAGCAAGGTACTGCCTGCACGCACGTAAATGTGTGTGTTGATAGTAGTTGAATATATTGTATACCTATATGTAAATAGTATGATCATTACGTATACTAATTATTTTATTTATTAAATACTAAAACAACAGTAAATTACATCAGTTAAGTTAAATAAAGACAAATAGGTACCTTAAATAAAACACTGAACATAAGAAGTAAATTATACTACCATAAATAATTACCTAGACTAAAGTATTTTCCACAGACCACATAAATAATTTTCCTTTAATAAAATAAACGTATCTAAATAATCTTTACGAAATCACATAATATTCAAAATTTGAAATTTAGGCGAAGAAGAGCGATCTCTTCCAGATAACCTTTGAGATATAGGAAAGCTAATCAGAGCGCCAATAGCAAAATTTGAATTGTATAGATAGACAACAATTAACATTAATTATGTTAAATAATATAGTCCAAATAACATGAAATACTCACCCAGGTTTCAATTTCATTCCATGAATTTTCTGGAACACGACCGGTCGCGCGCAGAATCTGAGACCGCAAACATAAATAAAGACACATGTGCGCTTGCGACACATGTCACAGGACTACTAAAGAGATGTACCTCTTCTCCTCGAGGATATCATGGTCGCGCAACCATCTATGGTTTATAGTTTTTGTAAAATGACTAAAATAAGGTCGCTGCGGTCCCTGAGAACTAGGCATAAACTAAAACACAAAATAATAATTGCAATATCCATTAATGGCACTTTGTTGTTATTGGGGCTTTCGCCATCCTTCTTTCTATAAACTATGGCCCCGTGGCCCTGTTCAAAGGTAGAATTTAATCGGTACAACGATTTCAAGTGTAATTTGCCAATTATTATTAATTAATTATTACATATATATTATTATTAATTTTTAATTTTACACAAAATACGTGGGTCGTTATTCCTTGTTTATCGTGAATATAATCACGAGCTGAAATATGATTGTGCGCGTTTGTATTATTAATTGTGTGGTTTATACCAGACTAATTTATAGTTAGAAACTTGATGTATTACCACTTTGTCACAACCCTCGTAATTGTCAGTATATACAATGAAATTTAATTATTGTGCCGTAAGATGGCATTCAATTATTACAAACTCAAATTCAAATAACCTTTAGTACATAAACAAAGTACACATTAAATCGTCATGTTAATAAGAAACTCTAGGAGTTGCTTGTAAATAAGCATTGTATAAATTTATCATTTACAATATTTATTCATTTATTTTGAGGACAACCAACAAGTCATGAATTAAATATAGTAAATCTTATTATTAAATATAAAATTAAAATTAAAATTAAATATAATAAAGCTTCTAAATGTTAGAATGATCTTCGACCAACAATTAAAACTGTTGCTGAAACAACAGAAGACTTCGTGCTGTCGGTTGAAGGTAGAGAAGGTTCTGCTAAGCTAATATAATAATTCAGATTATAATTACAATTAACAATATACAATTAAATTTCATTATCTGCCTGTTCTATTATATATATGTAATAAAATTATTTTTACACTTTTTGTTGCATGGTCGGTGCGTATCATTTGTGGTTTTGTATAGGAATTTTAACTGGAGTTTTTGTAGTATAATATAATAGTGTATAATTGCGGTGAGTGAGGTGATTTCTTAGTTACATACTTTATTAGATACTGTATACTGCGGTGTCTACAGTGACAAATATATTACGTTATATACAAGGTGAAGCCTGAAAACCAGAAAATTTCTGAGGCTGTTACCTTTTCTTCAACACTGAATTAGATTTTAAGCCACTACTTTAAGTTTTTATGTCTCGTTGTAGTGTTGAAGAATAAAGTATTTTTTTTTTTTTTAATAAAGTTGAAAGAGTGATACAGAGGCTTATACCGGATTCTACTAGCTGACGTTAGTGTATTTGAGCCCTTTGCGATTGGCGGCTGCTCTGGCGAGCTTGGGGTGACAGTGTATATACAGATAGTATTCCACAATAGCTGTCTGTTCATTTTCCATAGTTGACTATCAAAGTAAAGGTAAGTAGAATTAAAATAAAATATGCTAAACTCATTTACACAGGGTGTTATGAAAAGTACATTTGAAACTTACATACGTGGTGAAACTGCCCATGCACAGAACAACAAATTTAAATTTCCATTAACTTAAAAGAGTTTCTATATCTCGATTAACACCATTAGGGCTATTCTCAATTAAAGGTCGCCACAGCATGCAAATGTGGACATGACAGAAAAAAAAAATTAACAATGTAATGCATTGAAATTTAAAACAAAATAACTTAAAATAAACTATTAGGGCGCGTGTACACGCTAAGAAATACAACGTGTCTGCTACAAAAATGAGAATGGTCTTGTACACGACAAGAACTTTCTCCGATGAGGTGTGGTTGAGAAAATGATGAGTATGTATAGGGTACGAATGCTGTCGGATTAAAACGTGTCGAGTAGAGTAAAATGTGTCGAGAAGTTCATCACTATATTTAATTTAAAAAAATACTGTTCTTCTTAACGTAAAATTACAGACACATAGGACTTGTTGACGTATTTCTCTTGGTGACGGGCGCAGTGCCCATTAGATCTTTGCGATTTAAAGCTTTATTTGGCGGTGGAACTGCTATGGACAGGCGTGTAAAGTCTCTTTGTGAAACCAAGTGACAGGACGAATATGTTAAGCGACACACCTGTCCATGGCAGTTGCAGTGTTACTCAGATCTTTAAATCGCAAAGATCTAAGGGACACTGCCATTGCGCCTGTCACCCTGAGACAAAAGTTAAAGTCCCATGTGCCTGTAATTTCACCAGCACCCTTACCGTTTAAAACCGAAACACATTGGTGGCAGAAATAGGTAAGGTGGCAGTGCTTTGCTAGACGAACCCTTTCATAAATAGCTCTTCTACTACTAAAATCATTTTCCATCAGATGGACGGTACTATTATCTGGTGATTGGATAACACAAATCGCTTTAAGTACATAATGTAAACCAATGACCAATAGAAAATAGGACGTTGACAAATGTTGCCCACATCTGATCCGTATGAATTAGGTTTCGCGCACTTTCCGGTAACCGATTACAACAAAACTCGGCAAATAGATGTAATTCCACGTACTATTGAGGTCGATTTTTAAAGTTGTTTGCAAAAAACTTCTCGTCTTTTCACAGGTGGATAAAGGACCCACTGCACTGGATGGTGGACAACGATGAAGTGCCTATAATTTGCGGAAATCTGACCGGGGCAAGACATTGTCCGTTGGAGTACACCTGCCTGTGTGTGGGGCCCAACCCTAACCATGGATTCACGAACTTCGACAACTTCTTGTGGTCGATGCTTACTACTTTCCAGTTGATTACGCTGGATTATTGGGAGGATGTGTATGATATGGTGAGTCCTAATAATAATATTATTGTTTTAAGAATCTGTTTTAGACTCTCGCCATACTACCTATAATGAGACAGGTTGGGCAACTTGCCTGTTTGGCGCGTAAAATCCTACACTTCGCTCGGAGCGCAAGGTTGTCACATTATTATATGAGTTGTACCTACAGCTTGTAAACGTAATTTAAAACATGAAGGTGTTCATAATAGTATTCTCGTGTTATATTGAAATAATTTCTGTTAAATGTAGTACTTCAGTATTGATATTTTTCATATTACAAATAAATATATCTCTATCTCTGTCTCTCTCTCATATTCATATTCATTTATTTGCATTTCACATGCGTGATACAGATTAAACTTACAATTTTTTTTTGTTTTTTTGTGATGCTTTGTAAGGGCGTAGCAAAGTTACAATGAAATTTAGATACGTTACAAGCTTGAACGTGGTTATTTACTTTAGATAATTAATTATATTATTGTTTTTATAATTATCAATAAACATCATTATTACATTATATTTGTATCATTTATCACTCAGGAATCAGGATATAATCATGAATAACTTCAGGGTGATAATTCTTTATAAATAACTTGAACCAAAACTCACTCGTTCCATTGGTTGTAACAACCTTACAAAACTAATATATTCTACTCTAGGTCTAGTTCCGTGATGCCGATGTGCTCACGTACAAGTTACCGAAACTAATATATAATTTTGACATTTTTTTGAATAACTACTTGACATCATCATAAAGTGCACTTACCATTATTGATTATTATTATTTCATTGTTTTATTTTCTTTCTGTCTTATTGTTTATAATTTTAAGTATTGACTTATGACTAGCATTGTGAGTGCTTTGGGTGACACTGTAAACTCTCAACGTATATTTTTAAATAAATAAAAGTTTATTTATTACCATTTACCAATCTTCAATAACATAATAGTAGTAGATCTCCCTGTAAAAGAGTTCGTTCAGAGAACTACTTCCACCTTACCTATTTCTGCTGCTAAGCAGTAGTACGTGAATAAGTGATTCCGTGGGGTATCTCTCCTTCCAGAGACCCTTTCTTTTTTTCCTTTCCTCCTTCTATCACGTCGGAGTCGCCAGTGTAATAATAATAATAATAATAATAATTCTTTATTCGCTTCAAATAGGGTAGGGTACATTACACATGTTGATGGTAAAAATTAAATCAGAACTTAAACCTATTCGGCCTTCTAAAATAAAAGCATGCAAATGCAATAATAAAATAATACATTGGTGGATTGAGATTCGATTTTAAAACAATAATTAGGCAAGAAATTGATAAATTTAAGATAATTGATTTAATTTGATATGTCAGAATCGTGTATGTCATAATTTAATAATAATATATATTTTTTTAATGATGGGAAAAATGTATGCATCAATTAATTATTCTTTAGGATTCATGATTTCGTCAATAGAGTAAAACAAATGATCAAAGAGCCACATGCGCAATTCCTTTTTAAAATTAGTCAATGGTAGAGGCTTAATGCGATCTGGTATACGATTAAAAATTTTTCCACACATTACATACGAGTTATTTAGAAAACGTTTTGTTTTGGGTATTTTTAGTTTTGCTTATTTAGTACGACTTTATTGGGCTTTTTTTTATTTGTAGTGGTACGTACGGTATTTGTTGATCGCAGGTATTGTTCTTAAGGCGGGAAATGATAAGTCCGTCTACACACACTATTAGTTTATTACGCGTTATAAGTTTATTAGAGAAGGGCACAGGCACAACACTAGTAAGCAGTTTATTAGCTAAGGCAGAAAGGATGATAATAGCGGATATTAACGTAAGCGCGAATGAAGGGTGAGCGGGCGAGCGAATGTCTCATAACATGATTAGCGGGCGACTGGCGGGAGGCCGGCGCAAGCGTCATCGGATTGTTAACATATTTATACGTTACGATTTTCGCGACGACCACCTTCCGACGCGACAGCTAACTACATGATAAGTACTTAATACATATTACATTATTATATCTAACTATGGAATGTATATAATTGCTGTGCTTATATTATTACTACATGTTATATTATCTTAACTATTTTAACCTACGTATATTTATTCATGTAATTCATTTATTTATTAATTTAAGTAGATATGGCAGGGTGTCGTACACGCCACAGACTTATGCGGACTTGGTTAGTTTGCTCTTTCAGAGGGAATACTTATTTAATGAAGCTATGGCATATCTTTAGCCTCTGGATTACTCACAAGTGACGGTCACGAATACCAGCAGGAGTAAGTTTCAGACAGCCAGTAAAGGGTGCGGCAAGTGTCATTTAAGTGGTGTGTTTACCAGGTGCATGTAATATAATAATAATATTTATATTATATATAATAATAATATTTTATTTCAGACAAAAATAATTATCTACAATTTGTTATAAACAACTTAGTAATAAAGTTAGTATATAGTGATACAATTCAAATATTAAAATTAAAACAAAATAAGATAAAATTGCATTTTCTATTTAAGTGCGCGAAGGCAGCGTTCAAACTTAAAATAAATTAAAATTCAAAGACTATAAAATCATAAATTAAAATTATAATTCAATCACGGAATTAAGATTTGGATATTACATTAAATATAATATTGACATTGATTATCACGCATAAAATAAAATAGACTCAAACTAAACCGCCAGATGGAGTTACATCCAATGGGCCTGGATGGGGCAGTCGATTCTGTTCGCCACAACATTCAGAAGCTCTTGGGGCAACCACGCCCACGTCGCCAAAGTGAGGCAACCCGCTGAATGCCTCAAGCGCTACAGTGCCGCAATAACCCCAACAACATCCTGAACGCGTTGTTATATTGTACCCTTTGCGTATTTACGGTTATAATAATAATAATAATATTTCTTTATTTCCTCCACAAAATTTAGATATAACCAACGAACAAATTTGATCTTCTGAATGTATGTACGCTGAACAGTTCCGAACTGGGCTGGCGTATTCACGCTTATCCTATCGTTCGCAAAATTTGTGGCGAAGCTCCACACTTGGAAGATATACAGAAGAAGAAGGCGTGAAACCTGAGCATTTATAAATTCTTGTCATCCGCATCCTCTATCCTAAAAATATAAAATGCATTACATATTCACTCTTTTACTGTCTAAGATGTTCATTCGGATCCCCATTCATTGAGAATACTTAAACTCTAAATTCTGTTCTCCACTCTGTAAAAAAGGAGTCGTAACTTAAGAGGGTATTAAGAAATAAATAGAAAGAAAGATAAGTCCTTATTAATGCTTACTCCGACACCGCTGGTCTACGACGCTATAATTCTTATTGCATGTGTAGAGTGGAAGTCATAAGACTCAGGAGATAAGTTTTTTCAATTATAGCTTTATATAACATATTAGTGGTAGTTATTAGTTATCTATTCTGTTGTTTCACCACGATTTGGTGCTTCTTGTTTTTGCTTTTTGGCAGTAAAAAGTATGTAGATGAAAAATCAAGCGTCTTGTTTAAAGTTTGTAAAATCAGCTACAGTTGTGACGGTGTGACTTCCTTACACCGTCATCTCACCTCTTTGTATCGCCTCTCTCCTCTTGTATCTTATCATTTTTTTTATTTTACTTGTATTTAAATTTTAAATTTGAATTGTTCCATCTTCCTTCATTTTCTCATTTTGTTTTCGTACCACGGTCACTCCCAGCTCGACCGCCACAACAGTCAGAGCTGTTAATAAGCTAACCATGTGTAATAATTTATAAGTCTACACCCTTCATATATCCATTTCTGTAATTCAGTTTCTTGGCCCATTTAGGAGTAAGTGCCTTAATAATAAAGTGTAAGTGTGTTTTATACTGTTATACCTGTTTTTTTACATTTACCTTTATATTGTTACAGCCTTTCTTTAAACTTTACTTCTTTAATAAATTTTGTGGACCGGAAGTTTCCCATTTCATTGCCGTGATCCTGTTCACGGCTAGTTAGGGTTACAACCCTTTCACGGTATTGGTAAAATGCTCGTATCTGCACCAAACCAAATTTCATAGAAGAAGAATTTAACGTTATTAGTTTGTTATTTTGCACAGTAAGCATTAATTTATGTTGTCTACGGATTGATAACAATAGATTTCCGTAACTCACGCTAATTCGGTTGTCACGACATTTACGTGGTTTGATTTGATATGATATATGATATGATTTGATTAATAGAAAAGCGGTATGTAGGTATGAGCAATAATTTGTCTCCAACACATTGCAATTGCTCATTCGCTTCCCCCGCTCTCTTCTTGCCTGGCTCACGGACATGTCACTTGTGCTTGCGATGTATGTTACACATTTTACATCTAATTAAATCTATTAAATAGTAAAGTCTATTTATTTTATCAGAAACTAAGGGTCATGACACCAACCCGCTACGTAACTGGTCGGTAAGTTTGGCCATCCATAATTAAAGACTATCGAAGTCGGTCTCGAGTGTGCCAAGCCTGCCAGCGCAGCAAAATAGCTCGTCATAATTTCGCTCCCTTAGGCAATTTTGATACGCCATCTGGTCAATTCATGCACGTCCACGTGGACATAATAGATCCACTACCGGTTTGTAATGACTAACGTTATTACCTCACGGCAATTGACATTAACCAGATGGTCTGAAGTGTGGCCCATGCGGACAACAACGGCAAAAGAGGTAGCAGAAACCTTCATCAGGGAATGGACCGCACGATACGAGGTACCTTCAGTACTTACAATAGATCGTGGTGCTCAAAATCCGACCTTTTTTTTGCAAAATTTCGCTACCAAACGGATACGTATTGCCGCTTACCATCCAGTCGCAAATGGTATGATCGAGCGCAAGTATATGCGCATTCGACGTGGTCCTTTAAAGGAATAATGCAACAGTTTCTGACTTATACTAAAGCCCAAGCAATTTCACCTTCAGCGGTTGCAACCTTTTATCTCCTTCGCTGTGTACGATGCGCTAACTTGGTAAATAATGGTGTGAAAATAAAAACAATACCTGTGATTAAAAATTGTTACCTTAAAATTTTTGTAACCGAAAACAAATATCTGCAACAAGCATAACAGAAAATTTCGTGAGGTCAGCTGGTTCGTTTTGTAGGCTCCGTTAAAGAGCGTCAGACACGGTAAGCTGAGGGCACTGCTTCGAATCCAGCCAGATCGAAGGTATTTTTCTTAAGTAGTTCTATGTTTGTATTTTTTTTTTAACGCTCACATACTCATAGTCCCGCACTTGGGAACACCTGTATCGCGGGTGCCATAGACACACACATAGACAACCACAAAGAAATTACACTCACGAGAGAAACAAATGTAGACTATACAAGTATTTCTCCCGACACGGGAATCGAACCTCTGCATGGCAGTCAGGCATGGTAACCGTTCGGCCACGGAGGCAGACAAAAATAATTATAACAAACTACTCCACGTACTTACACAAAAAAAATTATTGAATATCATGATACTAATAATTAAAAAAATAATCGTGATATTTAATAAACTGCATATTACGATTATAACTGAATTGCAGGCGATAGCCGCGCAAGCACACTTCCACTATCGTATCCAATTTTGAATGTTAACTAACTAAACTTAAATATGTTTCGTAGATAAGATCTTTTTTTTATAAAAATCTTCTGTACTTGATTAGTTGAGGACTCAAATGTTATTGGGTAAGATTGTGAAAAAGAAAAATAATTTCACTTCCTATCCTTTAGAATAACTTGATAGCAATAACTAACTTCACAAAAATAATAATAATATGTTAAGAGATGTTGCAAGTTACCTACCTAACAAAATTTAAATTTTATATTGGATTTTTTGAACTGTTGAAGCAGGTTGTGACGTAGTTCCGGGAATATGATATGATGCTTTCTAACAAATGCTAGTCTCACATTATATTGCAAACCTTACGTTGGTATACGGTAAGATATACGTAACCTGAACTTTGGAGTACTGGGAAGTAATATCACTAGTGCAGCTTGTGCTGAACATAGCACGTTCAATTCTTGTTCAAAATGTGTATTTGAAAAACATTGCAGGTACGTGTTATTTGATTTAACGGTTTTTGTTACGTGCTGTTGGTCTTCACCCTATTCATCTTGAAGTAAACACGATTTTTCTGAAATATGCTCTAAAATCTTTGCATAAAACAACCACGGAAAGTTTCTTGACCTGTAGCTTAGTTAGTCAAGCAATGGGGGACGGAATCCCGTGGTCGCAGGCTCGAGTTCTTTTGGGTAGAAGGATTTTTTATTTCTGTTCGATCTTTGTATTCAATAATTATAGGAACCGTTTTAAAAAGAATCATTGGGACTCCGGGTACAGCTTCTTTCTAAAACTTTATCCGAATACTATTAAAACTTACTTTTATATTGCTTCTTTGAGTTAATCTTCGAGTTTTTCGTCATGTAACGAAACGAAAATACCATGTTTTCTAATTTAAATATAATGTGAGAAACTTTATAACGACCACTTCCTGGAAGTTGACCTATTCATCTAGTGACAGTATTGATTTCAACGTGATATACAGTAAGGATGTAATTTAAATGAACGTTGAAAGCCTGGGTCATAAATGGCACTTTTATTATATTATTTCACAGGATCCTTTGAGTGTCTCTGCGAATGAAATCATTTTAAAAGAAAATGGAACATCAAATTGCGTTGGCGTTTTGTCAAATATCTTGGGATGTTAAAAATGTCTTTAAGTGGGATATTTTTAGAACACTGGCGATGAATTTTGTGGAAAAGCTCTAGGGGAACCAGACCACATAGACAACCACAAATTACACACAAATTCGCTAGATAAATTTAAGTAGGCTATAGAAATTTCTCTCGGCACAGGAATGGAACCCTAACCTTCTGCGTGGCAGTCCAGTGTAGTAACCATTCGGCACCAAGAGGCACTTATATATCGCAATTTTAACACAATAGTGTATTACCTCAAAAACTGGATTTTCTCAGAATCGATGTAAAGCGAATTACTCACTTCCCGCAAAAAATCATTAAAATGTATGTATGTTATATAGACTCTTAAACAATTTCTCAAATATATTTAAAAATAAAATGGAAAAATAATTTCATATTTTTGAATAAGGATTAGGTACCTTGGCCAGAACTAGATCACATAAAGTGTGTCTCATTTTGAGTGAAGTGGATATCTTTTGATTATTTCTTACAATATTCTAACGACGGCTTTTTTGACGTGTAGACGTTTGACGTGTGACGTATTTGAAGAGTATTTTACGTTCAGTAATGATTAATGTTTAATTTCACATATTTTGAGTTACAACACTATTGTAATAGCAGTGCGTTAAATAAAAGTATATAATATAAACCCAAAACTGCTTTAAATTATTTTGGGAATATTTAATGTCGCTACTTAAACCCTACACTAACTAAGAAATTGGTACAAACAGAAAAACTTAAATCTAGGCGTTTTTTACGACACAAACTGACAGGACAAACAAATCGTGTGCCTGGTAGTAAGCGATACACTTATCCATGACAGTTGAATTGCCACTCAAGGCTTTAAATCGCAAAGATCTGAGGGGCAGAGCCATTGCGCCTATCAACCTGAGACATAAGTTGACAAGTCAATCTGTATGTAAAACAAGTTCCACCGCTCCACCAACTGAGCTGATTCAACAGATCTTACGAATTTTGCAGCCTAGCCTTAAGCGAAAGTAAAACAGATGGGCTCGGTCCACATAATAATAAATTTCAAATTGAAAAACTTTTAAATACTGGTGAAAAAAACACGCACAAATACTACCTGAAACAAAGTTAATGCTGACATAAATGTATGTAACGCTATGTAATCCATTTTAACTAAAAATATTTATGAATCTTTTTTAATTTTTCTACCATTCAGTAGCAAGCATTTTTATGACTTTAGTCATACGTGATTGCGTACGTAGGAATAGTTCTTTAAATATTGTGGATGTGAAAAAAAAAACATCCTGTATTTTTATGATGGTGGTGCAAAGGGTAAATGATAACGGTTGATTCCCTATAAGTAACTAGTATGTTAATGTAAAGGATCGTCTAGTGTTGGAGCAAAGGTGACAAAGAAAATCTTAAACTGTAATTGGGGGTACATGATTCAAATACAAGAGATACAAAACAAAGATCGTTTACATATGACGTTATATCTCCTTGCCGACCCCACCTAGAGTGGGATAAGGACAGGAAGAAGAGGTATATCTCTTTGCTATTCCCGGCGGAAGCCTTCAACAGCAGCGGATATACGGGGCGGGCGCGTTTGTGTTGTTCAGAAGCCTGGGAAATGCTGCAAGTTTCCGCTAGCTCTTCTGATGGCTTGCTTTTTGCCATTGCTTTCGTTTTTAATCACAATTTTTAGAACCACTTGCCGCAAATCATCCCATTGCTCAAATAGTTCAACGTAGCAATAATTCGTACACCATAATGATATAATTTGCTGAAATTCCTGCAAATGTGTCTCCCTGGAAAGTATGTCTTATGTCGTAGTGAGAAAGCGTAAACCGTATTCGTGTCAATGACCGCTACTGACATGCGAAATGGCACAAGCTATAGTTAATATTTTCAATAAAAATTATCACCATGTATAGACACGTAGGAAGTAAGGATATTTAATAAAATTTTCTTAAATTTAGGTTTTTTAAAAACCCCTAATATTTAGGGATTTTTATAGGCACGGCGCAAAATACAAAATATTGTCTATATTTTCTTATACCCGCTCACGCGATGCGCTCCTCTTACCGCAAAATGGCGCCTATTTGGTTTCGCAAATTAGAAAAGCATTCAGTTTAAATACAAGTTTTTATAAATAAAAATTATTATTCTGCATTGCTAAATAAATACCCTCCGTACTACCAACAAAAACATCTCAAATAAAATGCAGTAATACACCGCAAATCCTGCACTGCCTGCAAAAAGCACTGATGAAATGTTTGGTGTACTTGGATAAATATGATAATATTCCGTTTGAGTGGTTCTAACGTTTACCATGAAATTACTCCTTAAAGTATTTAAACTTTAATTTTAATTAAGTTTATAAACATTTATATTCAGGGTAAACTTAAAAAACGCTACTTACGGTATGTTTTCAATAAATAAACACCGACATCACCAGCCCAAACAATAACACACACGATTGTCGTGACGTATTTTTGAAGTAGTTTATTTTTTTTAAATGACAGACCTAGGGATTAAAAACTTTATGGTTGGCTAGAGTAGTTACCGAAGTAGCAATTAATATTAGTTCTTCTACCTGTTATAACTTCGATATCCGATAAATCGGTATAAAATCATCACCGGCACCTCTAGGTGTGGTATGCGTCTACGGCTGCATGTATCGCGTGAGCGGACTGGTCGAATGTGCGGTAGAAAAGGATATACCTTAACATTAGTAAAAGCTAATTTTTCAAGACATTGAGCCTTGTTAACCTTTTTCTGATTTAGGCATATTTAACTCTGTGTTTACCGAACTGGATGGTGGTACAATTTAAAAAGTGTTTTCAACGTAGTTGTTAAGTGATAGGATGCGACTTGCACAGGAGCGACATAAACCGTGGGATTTCTATGCGAGAATGGCAGTGTAAAATAAAAATAAGAATAATGCAATGTAATAATGTATATAATAATGTAATGTTATGATATTATATTGTAATGTAATAATTTAATATAATTAAATAGTGTGATTTATGAATTTAGACCTCAGATGTTGCTGTGCCCTTACAGGGCGTCACATGTGTACCATCAATTAATGTTCCATCTTAAATTTGTAATGTGATATGCAATAAACAATTGAAATTGAAATTGTATGTTTCGTGATAGCCCTAGGTCTCATAAAAAAAAACAATAAGAGTAAAAAGGTGCAAACAGTATAAAACACTCCCTACAAGTCAGTCTATAAACATTCCAGACAGTTACCCCAACAGGGCCTATATGCGTATCTAATGATTTTAAAACAGTAAATTACGAGAAGGTAGAGTTTTTCATGACGATTATTCATGGGCATGTCCTCTCGCTTTGAGTGATGACGGAAGAAACCAACGAAAGAATAGTGGAAGGAAAAGAAATTCGAAAACGATTCATAACTTCAAAAGTAAGTGGTCAGGCACCATCAAAAAAGGTGATAAAAACGTGTGATAACGATAAAGGATGTCAGCGTCGTCACAAGTTTGTTCCAAATCATTCATTTTGGGTTTTAACGGCTTTTTTGCCGTAGCAGCTATGAAAAATCTATGAAAATTTTTCTTGACTCAACCAGGTACTACAGGATAGTAAAATATTCATTTTATGACTGAGATCCTTACTCTGAGAAAAAAGATTTTGATCTCTGAACAACTGAACGAATGTTCGTCGAACATAGTTAAGAACCACAAATTGCAGGTTTCTTACCACAGAAATAAATGTAGGTCATACAAATATTTCTCCCGGCCCGGGAATCTAACCTGGGACCTCTGCGTGGCAGGCCAGTATGGTAATCGTTCGGCCACGGAGGCAGTTGACTTACATGAATTCTTTTTATTTTCCCGATATTTCGTAACGGTTACACGCTCCATGCTCAGTGTAAGAGTACTCAGATTGTGACCAAAAGAAATCATATCGTGGTAAGAAACCTGTAATTAGTGGTTATCATTTAGTGAATAACCAGAAAAGTCTTAAAGTCTAAGAACCGTCTCGATTAAATTATAGCCTAATAATGAAAAAACCCGCTGTGATATCAGTCCATCTATTTTTGAGCTACGATATGATGCTGCGGACAGAATTATAGATACATGGATAAAGTCTTTAAACTTATAACTCCCCTCTTTTTGCGTCGGGGGTTTAAAACAGCGTAGTAGTCTAGTAGTATCTTTGCGCCAACGTAACGATATTTGCGGTAGCTAGAACTTGACTAAAAAGACAGGTGGAAGCGCCATTATGCCCGAATTTGTAAAAGAAAATGGATCAACTAAACTAAATCATTTACTATAAGCTACTCGACAAGAATTTAGTTGTACAGACGCGTTTAGTTACTAAAATGATCGCCAATCGACCGCATTACTAACATAGACCGAATCAGCTATCTTTGCACCAATGAAAAGTTGTTGGCTGTAGATTTTTTTTTATAAAATATAAGTCTACATTTGCCTTCCTTCTCACCTGATGGAAAGTGACGATGAGGTCGACGATGGAGCATGCACACCCAAATAACGCCTATTCACTCTCGCCTTGAAACGGCCCAAGTTATAACGTTCAGGGAACAAGTCTGCAGGCAGGGAATTCCACTCCATAGCCGTTCGCCATATAAACGTGGAAGCGTAACGCTTCGTGTGAATCTTTGGAATACCCACAACGTAAGGGTGGAACCCAAGCCCACGCCTAGTCCCCCGGTGATGGAAAGGGGAAGGCGGAATTAAATCGTGTAATTCCATCGCACACTCTCCGATATATATCCTGTAAAATACCGACAAGCAGGCAACTTTACGGCGGTTTTCAAGGCTTTGCAGCTTCGCCTCCACTAATTCCGAGTCACCAATAAGCCCTTTGACACGATTGTCAATTGAATCCAAAGTGGCCAGTTGATATGTAGCAGAGCCATCCTAAAGGTGGCAGCAGTACTCCATGCACGACCGACTTGTGCTTGATACAGCTGAAGCAACTGTCCCGGTGTAAAGTAACGCCTCACCCTGGGAAAGGATGCCTAGCTTCCTTGGTGCATTTTTTGGCCATGGGTTCAATGTATCTGCCGATTGTCAAATTGGATGACAGGTCCATTCCAAGTAGCTGGAGGCAGTCGGCTATCGGTATGGATATATCACGAAAACTCGGAGTCAGCTCGAACGGACTCCATTTTGTGGAGGTTAGATACACCTGCGGTTTGGTAGCGTTAAATCTGACAAGATTGGCATCGCCCCAATCGGAGACTGACTGGAGTGTCAAATCCAAACGGCTAACCATGGACTCTAGACAAGACTGTATTTCCTCTCCACTGTCCCTTGCATTGGTCAAGTACCTATCTACAACTGTGCTATCATCAGCATACGCAAAGGTACCTGGAATTAATATATCATTGATATGCAGCAGAAAGAGAGTTGCAGACATTACGGAACCCTGAGGAACTCCGGAATCTATCGCCATATATTCGGAAGAGTAGCCTTCTAAGACCACTTGAATCGAACGTTCACTCAAGAAATCCGAGATCCAATTGCAAAGGTACTGCCTATAATAACTGCCTCCGTGGCCGAACGGCTACCATACCGGACTGCCACGCAGAGGTCCCCGGGTTCGATTCCCGGGCCGGGAGAAATATTTGTATGGCCTATATTTATTTCTCTCGTGAGTTTGGGTGTAATTTGTGGTTGTCTATGTGTGTGTCCATGGCACCCGCGACACAGGGTTTCCCTAGTGCGGGGCTATGTTGAGTGTGTGCGTTATTATTATTATTATTATTATTAAAGGTCAGTGGGAAGCCCATAAGATGGAAGCTTACTTAAAAGGCTTTACAAAAACTACAAACAATAAAAGGTTGCGCGACCGTGATATCCTCGAGGGGGTGAGGTACTTCCCCTTAGTAGCCCTGTGACATACGTTGCAAGCGCACATGTGTTTTTATTTGTGTTTGCGGTCTCAGATTCCGCGCGCGACCGATCGTGTTCCGGAAAAATTCATGAAATAAAATTGAAACCTGGGTGAGTACTTTATGTTATTTGTACTATATTACTTACAAAAGTACAATATTTTGTGTAATATTAGATTTAATTATTAATATCAAATTATTAATATTATTAATATTATTAATTAATAATAATTATATATTATTTATATACTTATATAAATTATAAAAATATATTATATAAGTTAATTAATAATAATTAATGTAACAAACCTGCTTTATACAACAGAATACCTTAAGACAGATTGTTGTGTGTGTGTGTGAACTTTTAGTTCTCTAAGAATCCGCTAGATGGCACTGGCCCCCATTTGGCGTTATTTCTGAATCGCGGTGTTAAGATTTTCCCTCGAATGTAAATTAAACATAATATTGTTAATGTGAAGAGAAATCTGAGAAAACAGAGAGCTCAGTAAGACAACCAGGAGTTTTTGAATTTGAATTTTAATTAGAATTAGAATTAGAATTAGAATTTGAATTTGAGTCCCTTCTTGGGAACTGCTACCCGGATCTTCTGGTATTTCGTACGCTCATATAGGGTGAAAGATTATTGCGATAAATAAACCTCATCTCGCGGAATGGTTTCCAGGAGTCGAGTCCCTTCTGGGAACAACTGCCCGGACCTTCCGCATATAGGATGAAATTTTATTGGCGACATACAAGGTGAAATTAAAAATCTTCTGAACCACTTGGCTTGTTTTGGTAACCTCATCCAACGGACAAAAGAACCTCCCTCCTTTACATTAATAATTTAATTATAATAATTAAATAATTAAATTATAATAATTAAATTATTTATTATTTTACTATTTGTTGTAGACACAACATGAGTTACGACGAATCAGAACGGCTTGTAGAGGAAGCGGAAACAGAAGATGAAGATTTTGATAATGTCAAACCATTGCTACTGATAATGAGTAGGTTATCGTACTACCTGCTCGTAAAAAAGTTATAAGTTTTTTTATTTTGTTTTCCTTTTTTATTTTATAAGAATTGAGATAGTACCTACGTAGAACGTCATGAAAAAAACATTCAAAATTAATTGTGATTTTAGAGTTCCTACAATATTGTGCAATTGATGACAATATTGATTGATCTCATTGTCATTCGTCTACCGTGGAACTGTTGAGTGGAATGTTCAAAGTTCGCTTGAACAATAAAATAAAATTACCTAGCAGTGGGAAAATGGTTGCCACAGGGGCCGCTGCACCTATGACTTTAACTCATAAATTACGTACATTCAGAGAAGAGCAAGCACCCGGGTCGTAACCCGGCGCTTTGTTAAAGCCGGTTTAAATCGGCTTAAAACCCATTATAACGCCCAAAGTCGAGGGCAAAATCTATTTACGAGTACAACTAAATATGTGTTGTAAATCGAGATTTGTTCAAGTTGAATGACATTATTACAAAAGTTTTGCTTTTCGATTTTCCTTTCTATTGAATCAATTTGCTTGAAAATCGCATTGAAACAAATCGATATAAAAAATTGTTAGAGATCTTAAAGAACTTATGAACTTGAATAGATTTTCATAAAAATATTATAATACAATAAATATTATATATAATAATATCATGTGGAGTTGCCTCTTTTTCGTTTAAAAAAGATTTTTAACATCGAAATTTGTAAAAACTATGGAATTAACTACCTCCGTGGCTGAACGATTCCCATGTTGGTATGCCATGCAAAGGTTCGGGTTCACCACAAACAAATAACCACAGCAATTAGATTCCCAGGCGGGATTAACTAGTCTCAATTGTGGTTTCTCCCATGACATGATGATCGTTGGCAGGGTAGCCATATGAAAATAATTTATAAACTAACGCGCATTCAAAAGACGAGCTTTGTGTGAAAGTTACTTGGAAAGTGAACAACCGAACGCGACCACCCCTTGTGAATTCATTTTCACAAGGGGTGGTCGCGTTCATCTTCAATCATTCCATCTTTTACATGAACTAATTACTGTAAAATGTGTGAAGGTGTTGAAGGTATTTCCCTTCAACGTTTCCTTTATGGTTAGTTTCCAACATAGTTACGTACATCCGTAATATTGACAACCTCTGTGGCCCAACATTTTGCCCTGTGGGCGTTAGATAATGAAGTCGAATTCGATTCCCAGTAGGATAAATTTGGGAAATGAGCTTTTTAAACTCTGGAATGAATTCCGTTGCACTAGTACCAATGATTCAGGGAACTCCGTAGATTGTGACCAGGTAATTGTTGTAATTGTTAATTGTCTTGCTCAGCCAGTTGGTTTTTTTAACTCCAAAAATGTCTAAATAAAATAAATGCAGTATGATGTGTATCTATGTTGGGAGTGTGTTGTGATAGGTGAACCTAATGGAGACCTCTCAGTCGGTGGACGGGAATTTTGCCGCCCATGTTGAGAGTACCCTGGTTGGTGTGCACCCTCGAAGTGTTCCAGGGGTGACCCAATGCGGAGTTGAGGAAGGAGGGCTCTAACATCTTGCTCCCCCATCAGAACATCGGAGGGTCAAAGGATGGACGATCGCCGAAGGGCTATGAAACGTTATTGCCATGTCACGACCTCTCATGCACCGGCGGAAAGTGGAACACCCATGGAGTTTAGTGCGGTCGGGCTGCTCCCCTTCAAGGTTCAGCCCAGTCCCACTTTCTGCCCTGTACCCGCATGGCCGAGACATCTGTATATAGATTCCCCCGGGTAAAAAAAGGATAGGTAAACCTAGTCCTATTTAGTCTTCTTTTATCAGCATGAACTTTCTGATAATTCGGTGAGTATTTAAAATTACAGCTTTTCATAAGGTAGTACGGAGGGTACCTTTCAAATCTAATAATTTCAGAATGTAGTAAATTGAAGTCATAATCCAAAAATAATAAAACAGGCCAATGACGACGATTGTTGTAAATTTCACACAATTGTTTGTGGTAGCTGAAAAACGTTTCATAACATAAACATAACCGCTTGTAAATTGTCTGTATTTGAACATGTATTGTCGGTGATTGTTGCGCCTGGACCTTTCAGAAGTTTTTCATTTATTTTCAATAATGGAGGAGGTGAATTAATACATAGGAGGTTTAATAGAAATCGTCAGTAAAGGAGATGTTTTTCCCTTTTCCGTAACATACTCTGGATTTCTTATTGATCCTAAAGTCATTCTAGTAGCAGTAGAGCTGCTCGTGAAAGAGTTCAACAGGGAAGTACAGCCACCCTACCAGTTGTTGCCGCTAAATATAAATAAGCATCATTTTGTTTTGGTTTTGAAGTGTAAGGTGTTGGTGAAACTACAGGCACATGGGACTTGCCTACTTTACGTCTCAGGAATTTTGTGTTAGTGCTCTTCAGATCTGTGCGATTTGAGGCTGTGGAAAGCACATTTGTAGTTACGATTTGGCGTGTTGCATACAACATGGCGCACGACTTGTTTGTGCCGTCATTTGGTATCATAAAAAAACTTCTGTATTCCAAATAATTAGTAATAAATTTTTAGAATCTCGGTAATACTAAGAGAAACATTGCGATAATATCTGCATATCCAAAAAAGTTCACAGCCCTTTGAAAATACCCTGAATCCAGTAGTGACATAAATATAGTTCCAAATGATTTATTTTGGCCTCGAAGAACTTTACTACTACACAAAAATTGTACAACAATTATATATACAGGAGAATCAGATAACTTCTTTGATACCCAGGATCTACCTCAGGACCAAGATTGAACAGGATTCTGCACCCATATTGTTAAGTGTCAACGCGTGTGTCGATATTCTGTTTTATAGCACGCTCTTAAGGTAGAAGTGTCCAGATGCATCCTAAGCCCAGTGGGTGCCTACCTGAAAGCACTGTTCACCCTTTGGTCTAGTTAAAGCCATCGGTGACCAATTGCTATACTACAGAATAAATTACCATAGGGAGATATTATAACAGAACACTTAGATAGCTTGTCATTCTAATACTTTACACAAGAATCAACCGATCCGTCTTTTGTTTTGCTGGATTTCCCATACCTGAATGGTTTACGATTTTGTGCCTTATTTTGTAAATATTAACTTAATTTATTATTAATGAGAGTCCAATCTTGGCATAACCAACATTTCAAAGGTATTTCACTGTACCAAACCCATAATCTTTTCCTAAGTAAATGTTTAGAGTTCTTAATCAAATTATTTCCTATTGTTGCGTACATTACCTCTTTGTTTGTTTACAAAACATCATCAATATTTACAAGCCTTGTTACCTTTAACAAGCCTTTCAGTTTGATATGAAGTGCTCTAAGAAATGAGTCCGAAATTTATATTAATTACTTTAGTATTTATTCCCAAGATTTACTGTAAATATCATGCCCCAACAAATTACTCTTACAACGAGTTAAGTGATCATACAATGGTGACTGAAAACGGTGTCTTCCCATACGTAGTAGCTATATTAAAGAAATCTTCTTATATCAGTGCTGGAGCCTTAATTGATGATAGTTGGGTGTTGACAGCTGCAGATGCATTATATTTGTGAGTGGTACTATATAAAACAAGTAACTGGTGATAAATGACACGTCTACCTCTAACAGTTGCCGTGCCACTCAGAACTTTAAATCGCAAAGAGCTGATGGACACTGCCTTTACCCATCAAAACCGGGATGCGGCAATGCGCATATTACTACTTAGCTGTAGAAATACTGCAGGTATATGAGACTTATCAACTTTATGTTATAGAGTGACCGGGCGCAATGGCAGTACTCCTCTGATCTTTGCGATTTAAAACTTTAACTGGCATAGCAACTATTATAGACAGGCGTGTCGCTTACCACCAGGCAAACGAAATTATCGCCTCGTTATTTAATAATCATACTATAATAAAAAACAAACTAAGTTTTAATTTCGTTATAATTACATAATATTGTCGCACGTGACTGTATAATATTAAGAGAATACCTTCTTTGGTCTCATAAAAACGATTGCATAATGTTCAACTTTTGCCGCAATTCGCTACCTTGTTTCGTTTTATATCATTTATAATAAACGTTTATCACTGTTTTTATTACTTTTATCGCAGAAACAGCATTAAATATTTAGAAGTTAACCAATCAGGTGACTAGTTAGTGGCTCATGATTGGTTAATTACTTAACATTGACATTGCCTTGATCTCTATAGTGAAGCAGTTTTTGCACTTTGGGTACAAGAAGAGATCCTGTGTCAAATTCACAGTTAAAACAATTTAGACAACTTTCTACATAGGTTTTGGATTGGGTTCAGCAATTAAAGATAGGATATTCCCAAGTTTCAGATCAGGTTATTGGTTTAATTACGACTCAGATATTTTATACTTAAAATTCTAATTTTTGTCCACAGATTACGAGAATCCATTCGAGAAATCAGAGTACGGTTAGGAAGCATTAACTTCAAGAAAGGAGGTACACTTCTACCAATAAAATTCTTCGAAATTCACCCATATTTTGAGGATACCAAACCAGAATATGACCTAGCATTGGTCAAGTTGCCTAGACCAGTTCAGTTAAATAACAATTTGAATCCTATCAGACTGCAAAGGAAAATCAGACCAGTTACTGCATCCCATTTTATTGTGACGGCTTGGCCTAGCCCTGCGGTAAGTGCTAATGGTTTAAATTATTTTTTAATATTAAAATATAATCGTTGTTAACAACTTTTTAACCGTTGCGCCATCTATGAGAAATCTATGATAGTATTTCGTCACCCAATTAGGCACCTATATAGGTTCCAGCCCTGGCTAGAGATTATTAGTCAGCGCTATTCACTGTAATTCAGTGTTTTATTGTTTTGTGAAATTACTCCACTAGTTTATTATAATTATTAATACAAAGATCGAACACTTATAATCGTTAATTCAGTTCATCTATTCGATTCATTTTGTTAGTATTTTTAATACTCTTTTCTTTTTTTTAATTTCGCTATACGGGCTTTACAATATGATTTCCAACGCTTTCTGTGTAGTTGCTGCTTACTGCTTCTCCAGATGAACAACGTACTGACAAAATTCATGTATTGAAATCACTAAACTTTATATATTGAATCTTTCTAGGCACTATCACTAATATTTTTACTATACTTTAATTGCACTTACAGGCTGTGAACATAATTCATAAAAATGAAATAACCTTTGTTAAACGCATTACTTACGTTCTGATACTTTTACACTATCTTTTTTTTACACTAACATCGCGGATTAGTATCTCTATTATGAGAGTATGATTATGAAGTAGAAATGAAATGGTGAACAATTCTGAATCCGAGGCACTCTTGTTCAAAGAATCTTAAACACGTTTACTATTTGATGTCATTTTTAAAACACCGAGAGAATGCTTCAATTTAACTGACGTTATATAACACGAGTGCGCCACGAGTTTGTGCGAATGTGTGCATCCTTATACCTCGCGAAATAAGCGACAAAATCCAACCGCTCAATGAACATCGGTAGATTACGAGTACTCGAACGGTGCATAATAATATTTGTCTATTAACAGGAGGCGACTTCTCGCCACAATCCACAACGTCTCATAGATCACGATAGAATTTTTTTTCCCAAATTAAAGCTGAATCGAGAGAAGAACTCCGAGGAGTTGCAGCAGCTACGTTCAATGGAAGTAATCAACCGCCGTCGGATACTGTCAGTGGCACATTTGCATCCGTCAGATTCTGAACGATGTACTGAAGAGATGGAAGGACTGGACATTAATAATACAGAAACGTTGATGTGTTTAGATCCAGCGATAGGAACCGAGCCTTGTACGGTAAGTAATGGCTTAACATCAAAGTCTTTTGGGCTTTATTATTTATTGAAATATTCATAAAACACAATACATAATATTCTTGTAAGAAGCTTTTATGTGAGATTACTATTTGTGAAGTTTTGTGTTTGAACAGATTTCCAGCGCCATTGTTCTAAGTGCTATGGGTAGGTTTTAGGAAAAGAGATTTATTTAAAGCCATAATTGTTCTCGTGAAAAAGAAATTTCAAAAAACTTAAACTATAATTATGCAAAAAAAATCCATGATTGGCATTTAAATAATCTTCTCGGTAAATCACATTTAGAGAAAAGCTAAAAAATATTGAATGATACTAATGTACATATAAATCACTTACCACATATACCAGTAGCAGTTTAGTAGCAGTAGATCTCTTTGTAAAAGATTTCGTCCAGAGAAATACTGCCCAACTACCGCCAAGCAGTAATGTGAGCATTACTGCTTGGCGGCAGAATTTGGCATCACGATTTTGAAAAGTAAGGAAAAGTAAGGTTTGAAAAGTAACTGCTGAAATTAGAGGCACTCGGGACTTTTCAACTTATGTCTCTGGGCGACGGATGCAGTGGCGTACTTCAAATCTTTGTATGACAGCCGTATCGCTTACCATCAGGTGCACGACTTGTTCATCCTATCACTTGGTACCTGTCATAAAAAAAGAACCAGAACGTTTTTACCGAAATAAAAAACAATTGAAGTCATTCTTCTTTCGTGGATTTCTTGTTTCCATGAGTGTACTTTCGCTTTTTGTGCCTATAACAAAATTTGGAATTCTGTTACGTCGTGGACTTCAAAGCACAGGACATTCTTTAGTCACATATTATGCGGTTCGAGCGAAATATGACTAAAGCGTTTAGTGATTTGGCCTATTAGCAGTCTAACTATTGCATGAATGAGGCATTTGATCTGTCAATGCACAAATCGGGCCATCTAAGGGAGTCCGCAAACAACACATTGAAAACAAATCCAAATTTTTGGAATAAAATTGCATATATTCGTTTTTTCAGTGTCAGTCGTGATGATGGGACCTGCAAGGGGCCTGAAATGTTAGTTTGTTTGAAAAAATAAATAAACGCGATTTAGATAAACAAAAAAGTTCTTACATATCCAATGTGTAATAATGGCAAAAACTCGATAATCACTTTGAAAATTGTTTTTGATATTAATAGATTCAGAGATCCTTAAATTAGTGAAACGATTATCACGATTTGCTGGTTTCTAACCACGATATCCCTACTAATTATTCTACATATATCATCATCCATATGATGTATATCATCATCCATAGTCTTAAAATCTATACCCTAATTTCAATTTCAGAGAGATATCGGGGCTCCAGTAGTCCTTAACAACATACTCTGGGCTGTGATATCTTCATACAAACCTGAAGACTGTGAATTGGACTCCGGGCCGTCATTTGCAACTAAGGTAGCGGCGAATGATATCAGTTCCTGGATTCACGCTACAGTACGAGGACATAGATGGAGTCACCAGCAAAATAGGATTTTTGCTAATGACGACGAAGATTACGACGAGAATGATCTAGACGACGATGACAGTAGTTGACATGGGCGTTTTATTTCTCTTTTTTATATCAAGTTCACCCTCAATCACTATATTATAATTCTAAACGAATTGTTTGTCATTATTGCCTTGACAGTAGATTACAAATGACAATAGAAACTGTACCTTATCTCTTTGTTGAAATTCTTCATCACCTAATGAAAGAAGCAGTATTGCCGTTTTTGTAAACGATATCACAGTGTCACAATATTTACGATCCATTCAATGAACGGACTTCGATGGCCCAGCAGTTTGCACTGTGGGTGCTGTATGAGAAGGACCACTTTGGAACTAAATGTTTGCACTAGGCTTCGTCAATAGGTACTGAAATATAAAAACTGGGATCAACATCCCGCCCTATATCGTGACTGGCTCATAAGTTCTTATTAAACTGGCAGCATTGCCTCGCTGGATTGCAATGGAGACCTGTTGAATCAACCTAGACCCAGGGCGGTGATCGCATGTTGATCAATCGATCTTTTGTTTAGTAGTTTAGGTTAGGTAGTGTTAACAAGAGTTGATCCCGTTGCTTTAGTTTTCATAGCCACACCAATGCCTGGTATCGGTGTAGTTACCTAGCACATTTACATTGTAGTTTATTTATTTATATATAATCTTCAAAAATTATCAAATATAAAAGTAACTTTTAGAGCGTTAAACGTTAGATTTGTGAGATCGAAGTCAAAACAAGTAAGTTTTACGCTATTGTACCTACTTCTATCTCGTCTCAAAAGTACAGGCAACAAATATAGATACAAATATTTAATTTAAAACAAATCCTTTCCCTCTTTACTAACAAGCACAAATAGGAAACAAATGACTTAAATTAATTAAAAACTCGAAAAATTTATGAAATAAAAACAGTTTTTAAACTTTTATGTAAGTCAACATACAAGAAATACTTAATAAATACCAGCTTTAGACAACACGTAAAAATAGTAAATCTAAATTATATGACATCACAAGGTTAATTAATATCTTCGAACATTTCGTTAAAACAATAACGTTCATATTAAGATAAAACTATAAAGTGACAGAAGGGATTATTTCTTGTCTTGAGACTGACTTCAGACAGATGTGACATAAATAGAAAGGAAATAAGAACTGAACGTGATAGACGGTCCGCATCGTCTCCTTTGTAGTATCACACAAGGCGCTGTGAAGTTTAGAGTATGGAACAGTGGAACGTAAAAATGTATTTTCTCCATCAAAAACCGTGCTATAACGCGGCCTCTGCCTCAAAACAAAATTGCGCAGTGGAGTCGTACGTGTAAAGCTTCGGATGAGAAGCTATTTTCGTAGCTGTAGAGCTCTTTGCAAAAGAAGGAAGGGTATTACTGCTTAATTAACTTTACCTATTTCTGACACCAAACAGTAATGCGAGCAGTAATGCGTTCCAGTGCCACATGAGAGTTGTTAATTTATGCCTCAGGGCGATGGGTGCATTGGCATTTCCCCTTAGATCTTTGCAATGTCATGCTATGGACAGGCGCTTCGCTTACCAGCATGTATTGTATTCCTAGACACACATTAATTTTTTATTAGTATCTTATCGTTTAACCTATATAATATAGGGTTAATATTTTCTATCTTATCCGCTCACGCGATACATGCAGCCGTAGACGCATACCACACCTAGAGGTGCCGGTGATGATTTTATACCGATTTATCGGATATCGAAGTTATAACAGGTAAAAGAACTAATATTAATTGCTATTTCGGTAACTACTCTATCAAACCATAAAGTTTTTAATGCCTGGGTCTGTCATTTAAAAAACACACAACTTCAAAAATACGTCACGACAATGTTATTGTTATTGTGTGTTATAGTGTGTTATTGTTTGTGCTGGTGATTTCGGTGTTTATTTATTGAAAACACACCGTAAGTAGCGTTTTTTAAATTTACCCTGAACATAAATGTTTATAAACTATACTTTAAGGAGTAATTTCATGGTAAACGTTAGAACCACTCAAACGGAATATTATCATATTTGTCCAAGTACACCAAAAATTTCATTAGTGCTTTTTAAGTGCAGGATTTGCAGTGTATTACTGCATTTTATTTGAGATGTTTTTGTTGGTAGTACGGAGGGTATTTATTTAGCAATGCAGAATAATAATTTTTATTTATAAAAACTTGTATTTAAACTGAATGCTTTTCTAATTTGCGAAACCAAATAGCCGCCATTTTGCGGTAGAAGGAGCGTATTCAACCGAAAGACGTCCACTGCTGGATATCTCTTCTGAAGCTGTAACCAAGTCATCGGTCCACCTTTAACATAAAATTTATATATTATATATTTCTCTTGCTTCTTTTTTTAAAAAATATGGTGCCTGCACGTTGTCTAGATACTATACCTACTTCATACTGTACTGTAGTAAAGGAACGGGGAACTCCAATTGTGTAAGACGTAGTAACATTTTCTCGACTTGAAATTTTCTCAAACAATCTAAACATACACCTGTTTATTATTACCCTGAAACGTGTTAATCATTGTAAAACCAAGTGCCGTGAATAATGTAAAACTTGCTCAAGGAAATTTAATAGAAACCTTAAACATACCCATAACGCTATAGAGTTTCTCACATGAAACCATAACACCGTCTGGAGCCAATAAAGAGGCAATTTGCACATAACGTCGCGGCGTAGATATGATACACACGGGCGGATAATGTTAGATGCTAAGTTCATTGCAAGTAACGATGTTACTACCACGATATTTAATATTTATTTGTGAAAATACTCCACTTGCTTTTTACAATAAAATTATTAACGTAAAGAGAAAAAATCCTTAGATCCGGCTGGATTCTAACCAGCGGCTTCGTCTGGCGCTCTCCCAAGTAAGCTACGGAACAAACCATCAGACCCTACGATTTTTTCTATGTGCTTGTTGCGCATTGACATAACCCTCGAAATTACAGAAATCCTAACAGACTACAATTTTTTGAAGTAGGTACCTAAGATGGAGAAATATGATCAATACGGTTTGTGCATGTGTATTACATTTAAAAGTATCACATGATTAAAAAATATGGAGCCCAGTATATTACACTCACTGGCCAAGCGATAACAACATGTGCAATATTTAGCCGTCTCGTAAATACGTCGTGACAATCGTGTGTGTTATTGTTTGGGCTGGTGATGTCGGTGTTTATTTATTGAAAACATACCGTAAAGGCCCATTTAGATGGGGAGAGTTTCTCGCACGCTTCGTGACGAAAACTCGTAGGCGATTATCGTAAGCAATAATCGCCGTAAGATTATAGTATCATAATGTTTACATTCAGGCAAGAACTAAAATCTCGCCTACGATTATGTCATACGAGATTCGCAAGCAACTTAATCGCCTCCTCGACTGTTTACACGGAGAAATATGTAGTAAGGAGATTCTTGCTTACGAGTTTTCGACTTGTCTAAACACGATCTCGTATGACATTTTTTCAAGTTCATACGATTATCGTACAAATCGGTTCGAACCGTTTTGACTGCGAGAATTGCCATTCGAGTTCAGTGATTACTGCGGTATTGACTATGGATATATAATGAAATGACGCAAAAATCATTCAAATTTGGAACTGCTGATAATATTAAGTTCATTGCACTGTATAGAAATATAATTTTGATTTATCATTTTTTTTTAAATTATATAACTACTGACACAAACAAAACTGACAATTATGATAAATTTATAGGGCGAGTGAGTGCGTGTGTGAGTGCGTGAGTGACTGAGTGAGTGAGTGCGTGCGTGCGTGCGTGCGCGCGGGCGTGCGTGCGTGCGTTAGTGAGTGGTGAGTGAGTGAGTGGTGGAGTGAGTGGTGAGTGAGTGAGTGAGTGATGAGTGAGTGAGTGAGTGAGGGGTGAGTGAGTCAGTGAGTGGTGAGTGAGTGAGTGGCTGAGTGAGTGAGTGGTTAGTGAGTGAGTGAGTGAGTTGTGAGTGAGTGGGTGAGTGAGTGAGTGAGTGAGTGAGTTGTGAGTGAGTGGGTGAGTGAGTGAGTGAGTGAGTGAGTGAGTGAGTGCGTGAGTGAGTGGTGAGTGAGTGAGTGAGTGAGTGAGTGAGTAGGGAGTGAGTAGGGAGTGAGTGGGGAGTTAGTGAGGAGTGTTTATTGAAAAGTACATTTACTTGAAAAGTCGTGTCGGCCATCTTGGATTTAGAAATAAATGCTATGTTCGTAATGAGCACCCCCAAATACCTCAAAAACGATACCCAACTTGCCATTATTTGAAAAGTGCGGGCACGACGTTTCATCCTGGATTTAGAAAGGAGTGCCATATTCGTTACGAGAGCACCCTAAATACTATATTGCCCACGCTATATTCGACCACAGAGGCACTCACTCACTCACCGTTATTTGAAATTTTTTTTCGCTCTTGTTCCATTAATTCTTGTCTTAGAAAAGCAGTGATAATCAAAACACCCTCGCGCGCTGCACTCGTGGTAGAAACGGCTGGCACAGAAACTCGAAATACGATTTTTGCTTTCGAGTGCTGTTTACACGGAGACGTTATATTGAAAGGCGAGGAGATTATCGCTCACGTGGACGGTCGATAATCGCAAATGTTTAGACGAGGAAAGTTTTTTTATATTCTTTCGATAATCGTATCTTCGAGACGAGAAACTCTCTCCATCTAAATGGGCCTTAAGTTGCGTTTTTTATGTTTACCCTGAATATACATAAATGTTTATAAACTATACTTTAAGGAGTAATTTCATGGTAAACGTTAGAACCACTCAAACGGAATATTATCATATTTACCCAAGTACACCAAAAATTTCATTAGTGCTTTTTAAGTGCAGAATTTTGCGGTGTATTACTGCATTTTATTTGAGATGTTTTTGTTGTAGTACGGAGGGTATTTAGCAATGCAGAATAATAATTTTTATTTTTAAAAACTTGTATTTAAGCTGAATCCTTTTCTAATTTTTAACTGCCTCCGTGGCCGAACGGTTACCATGCCGGACTGCCACGCAGAGGTCCCAGGTTCGATTCCCGGGCCGGGAGAAATATTTGTATGGCCTACATTTATTTCTCTCGTGAGTTTGGGTGTAATTTGTGGTTGTCTAATTGTGTGTCCATGGCACCCGCGACACAGGGTTTCCCTAGTGCGGGGCTATGTTGATTGTGAGCGTTATTATAAAAAAAAAAAAATTAAGTGGTAATTATACAATTCAAATGCCTACCCT
>NW_020653770.1:3726281-3731292 GCF_003589595.1 Hyposmocoma kahamanoa
ACCAAATAGCCGCCATTTTGCGGTAGGAGGAGCGCATCGCGTGAGTATTTCTCCCGGCCCGAGATACAAGCCCGGGACCGTGGCAGACCAGGATGGTAACCGTTCGGCCACGGAGTCTGTCGCGTTGTTTCGTTCCACAGCTTAGTCTGGCACGATTCGCTGGGAGACGTTGGGTCGAAACCAATCGGATCGAAGTGACCATAGAAGCAGTAGAGCTCCTAGTGAAAGATCCCGTCCAGGGAAGTACTGCTACCTTACCCATTTCTATGTTAGCATTATTGCGTTCCAGTTGTTGGTGAAATTACAGGCACGTGGGATTTGTTAACTTATGTCTCAGGGTAATGGGCGCAGTGGTAGTGCCCCTCAGATCATTGCAGTTTAAAGCTCTGAGTGGCACTGCCACTGTTATGGATAGGCATGTAACTTATCATCAGGCGCACGACTTGCTCGTCCCGTCACTTAATATTATTCACAAAAAATCCTGACAGAGCAGGAAATACGGAACATTTACGCCTGTCTTCGGTTCGATCTGTTCGTGTGTAACATCAAAAGTGCAAGTCAGGTCACGTAGTAATCTTAAAAATATTGTTATAGCTTCAAAACGCTGCATCAGACAGTAAAGTGCAAACGCACTTTCTGGAGCAAGGCGATAAGGTTCCACCATAGCCGTTATATGGTCTGCTAGGTAAGGTGGCAAGTGATTGCAAGCTAGACAAGATTATTGTTGTTTGGAAATTGCTTAATCGAATTGTCAAATGGCATGTATTAAAATGAATCATTTTAATTTTTAAAAGCAACAGGAAAAAACATCTAAACGCTCATCAATTTTAACGATTGATCCTTTACTTAGTACAGTGCCATCAACTGACCTGTGTGTACGTCTCCGTATATTCCAAAAATATTCTGTATTTATTGTAATAAAGATAATGTCTCTAACTAAGGGCTGTTCCATTCGGTGGTGTGGGGGAAAAACAGCAAAGCATCTAATTACAAAACAAACGGAATCACATTTCATCGGTAATTAAATATTAATTAAGTATTTTTTCAATTTTCGTTCTTTATAGCAAAGCTGTGAAACAATTGACGACGCCAGTCAATTGTTTCGAATTCGGGCTGGCCAATCGGAGCGCAGTTGTCACCCTAATGATAAGGCAGAATAGTTTTTAAACAAATTAAATGACATTTCGCTCTATTTCTGATTATATTCTCGATGGTTTCGAGGCATAACATGAAACTATCAAAGTTAATTTATACAAATCAAACATTAGCTCAGAACAGATTAACATATACTTTCATTGATTTCATTTATTCTATGTCTCAGAGAAAAAGGATCAACCATTAGGAAAGATGACCGTTTAGATATTTTTTGCCTGCTGCTTTTGCAAATTTAAAAGTATAAAGACGACGAAATATTGATAAGTAAAGGTAAAAAGAATAAAAAATTCACACTGTGGTGTTGCAATATGTCCGAAACGTCCAGGTAAATGAAATATATAATTAAATCCTGTAACAAACCTACTTTATGTAATAGATTAAGCCAGATTGTTCACTTTAAGTTCTCTAAGAATCCGCTAGATGGCATTGACCCATTTGGTGTTATTTCTGAATCGCGGTGTTAAGATTTTCCATCGAATGGTGACTACTCGAACACAGTTTTGATAATGGGAAGGGAAATCTGAGAATACAGAGAGCTCAGTAAGACAACCAGGAGTTGAGTCCCTTCTTGGGAAGTGCTATCCGGATCTTCTGATATTTCGTACGCTCATATATGGTGAAAAACCTTATCTCGCGGAACGGTTTCCGGGAGTCGAGTCCCTTCTGGGAACAACTATAAAATATAGGGTGAAATTGTACTGGCGACATACAAGATGAAAATAAAAATCTTCTGAACCATTTGGAGTTTCACTTGGCTTATTTTGGTAACCTCATCCAACGGAAGAAAGAACCTCCCTCCTTTACAATCCTTATTTTTTTAATAAAATCTAACGTATACAATTAAAAATATAAATCAGAATAAGTGCGACGACGCACTAGTCGGCTATTATTATGAACCACGAGTGTGAACGAAAGATAGGTGCTACGACGTAGAGTTGCGGAAACCGACCCGTTACACCATATGGGTACAGTAAGAATAAAATTCAGTGTTGGTTTGATAAACACGCCTACTCTCTGGGTGGTTTTTCGGTTGATTTATTCGACGCCATTGTCGATTTATGTTGCATAGCCCCCGGTGCGTAGCAGGGCGCTACGGTAATTTGCGCCTCCAAGACTCTGTGAAAGTAGATAATAAAACACGTTTTTTGTTTCTGGGTCATCAATGTCATTGGTTCTGACATAAAAATATGCAAAAAAAACTTTATTTTACTGTAAAAACTCCTTTTTGTGGCAGAAAAACGTGAAAATTTTCGAGAATCTCTTTATTCAAAGACATAATCTTAGTACAGAATACTAAAAAAAACCGACCTCAAAAGTACGTGGAATTACATCTATTTGTCAAGTTTCATTAAAATCGGTTACTGGAAAGTGCGCAAACCCGGGTTCATTCCCTAGTTCGCCACTATACGGAACTTGACACCGGAGATAATAAAAATCAGTTCTCACTACTCAAAGTATATTGAGAGAGAAAAACGCCTTGAATTGGAGAATAGCAAAGTCAACGATTAAAATAATTGCTCCTTATAATAAAATGTAGGCCCTATTTATAAAAATGAATCTTCATGCGTGAAGAATCACCCCTTAGAGGTGGATGATTTTCTTCAAAATTAAATGGGACCACTATGGAGGTACCCTCTTTCCAACAAAAAAAGAATCATGAAAATCCGTTCACAAATACCAGAGTTACAGCGTAACATACAAAAAAAAACATAAAGTCGAATTGAGAACCTCCTTTTTTTGAAGTCGATTAAAAATGGGATTGCATTATGAACATTATGTTTAGTATATTTCAACCAAAGTTCTACAAATTACCCAGGAAATGTGTAAATTTGCGAGATTACGTAAATACTTTTTTGGGTTTGATTCCCGGGCCGGGAGAAATATTTATAAGGCCTACATATATTTCTCTCGTGAGTTTGGGTGTCATTTGTGGTTATCTATGTGTGTGTCCATAACACCTGTGATACAGGATTTTCCTAGTGCGCGGCTATGTTGAATGTGTGCGTTATTATTATTATTATTACTGTCAAATCAGAAACAAAACATTTTTGGTAATTTTTTACATAGTATTAGGATACATGTACATGATAGAGTGAAATACGTTGGGTTGTATCATTGGATATCAATTCATACAAATTAACTTTAATATATAATTTAAAACTGTAGATGGCGACAGTTGGAAAAAATAAAATAAAGATTCAATCTAGAAAATTTCAGATACAGATTTTTTATGATACTAAATGATAGTACCTACGCGACACGCCTGTCCATAACAGTTGCAGTGCCACTCAGAGTGCATCGCAAAGATCTAAGGTACACTGCCTCTGCGCCCATCACCATAAGTTGAAAAAGTCCCATGTGCCTATAATTTCACCAGCACCGTTCAAAATCGAAACGTTACTGCTTGGCGGCAGTATGTAGGCCGTACTTGTCTGGACAAACTTTTTCACAAACTCTACTGCTAATAATATCATACTAAATAAGAAGTATACAAAAGAAATGCAAAACTATTTAAATAACATAGATTTCTCATAGATGGCGCTACGACTAAAAAGTCGTTGAAAAACTAAATACAAAGACACGACGCAAGCACATAGAAAAATTCGTGAGGTCCGTTGGCTCGTTCCGTGGCGTATAGGGTCTGGCACGGTATGCAAGAAGACGTCGGTCCGAATCCGACCGGATCGAAGGAATTTTTTCTGAGCGTTCGATGTTTGTGTTAATAATTATAACAAACTAGTGGAGTAATTTCACAAAAAATAATTGAATATCAATTCAATAAAAATTTAATTATTTAAATAACATTTTACGTAAATTACTAAAACTCATTTACAGTGATAAAAATTGGTGGAAACAGACCCGGTGGTGGTATAACATGTAAAGGTGATTTACATTTATATCACATAGAATTATTTCAATCATTTAATGAACTCTAAACATGTGGCGAACAGACCAGTATCTGCACAATACTCATCATAAACGTGTCCCTACATCTTATTGTGTATTTAACTAAAACGGTACTACACACTCACAGTCAATAAATTCGGGTCGCTAAGAAAATTTTTCGGTAGTATATTTTTATTACATTGTTTTTTTTACGACAGCTAATTTCAGAAGACGAATAAATAATCCCTCGTGAAAGAAAGTAAGTTTTTCGTCAACTATAGTGTAAAAGTTTAGGTAATTGAAATTAAAAGTAAACAAACTTCAGCTGTGAGTTTCATACGTCATAATAGAACCCAGTTACACGAGGCGAAAGTTTTCACGCGGCCATGCCTTCATATACATTAATGGCAAATCTGAATTCTATTTACTAGACAACAACATTTAAATTCCTCTGAATAATACAGCCGCCGCCGTGTAGACTAAATTCAAGCCAGCCTCGCCCGCGTGTCCGGGACGCTCATTTAAATTAAAACGTAATAGCTAAAAAATAGAGCGTATTTTGCCATGACAGTTAGATTCACGCGGTAGCTGTGCGGCGGCAACGCGGACTCCGCTTGACGACCGCGCGGCGGTCGCGCGGGGTGAGCACCATGAAATTCGTGTTGAATAAATGCGCCCTTACTATTGTGCTCTTTAATTTGATCGCATGTCTATTTTTTAAACGTTGGATTTTAGGTTATTTATCGTAGGGAAATTGTGATACGTGTTATTAAAGATTTAGTAGCAGTACAGTACTACCACCTCACCTATTTCTGCCGCCAAGCAGTAATGTCAGCACTATTGTGTTCCGGTTTTGAAGGGTAAGGGTGCCGGTGAAATTACAGGCATATGGGACTTGTCAACTTATGTTTCAAGGTGTCGGGCGCAATAGCAGAGCCCCTCAGTTGTGATTAAAAGCTCTGAGTGGCAC
>NW_020653770.1:3731692-3751694 GCF_003589595.1 Hyposmocoma kahamanoa
GATCACGTAAACACTCAGTGAATATTATAATGAACAGATTATATTTTGGTCCAAATGTCGAATTCCCTAAAGCCACCATATTTCCGTATGCTCGAATCTGATTAGTGGATAGGAAGAGCAAACTTTGATCACGTGACATCCGTCAACTAATTACAGATTAGTTGTCAAAGTAGTGCACACTTGTGGAAAATGATGAACCCGCAGGAACGGCATAAGTTAATCAAGTTTATTCACTGAAATCTTGAGTACATTCGTATAGACTTTTAGTTAAAAATAACAAACTGTTAGTAAAGTACAGAAAACTTTTATAATTTGGAACCTACGCATGCATAGTCATTTTTAATTTAGCAAAATAAAAATATGTACATTTTAACGCACCCAGTGCATTACTGAGTAGAAAATAACGTACTCGTATATATTTTTTCATAATCGTAGGACTTAGGGAATGTATAATCTTTTTTGTCATATGTTACGCGATAACTCCGGTGTTTGTGAACCGATTTTGATGATTCTTTTTTTGTTAGACAGAGAGTACCTCAGTAATGATCTCATTTAAACTTTAAGAAAATATTCCACCTGTAAGGGTGGCAAGCTAGGGGTTGAATCTTGCCACCTTGTTACTTCTGGTAACCGGTTTCAATAAAACTAACACACACACTCACACACTCAACATAGCCCCGCACTAGGGAAACCCTGTGTCGCGGGTGCCATGGACACACATATAGACAACCACAATTTACACCCAAACTCACGAGAGAAACAAATGTAGGTCATACAAATATTTCTCCCGGTTCGGGAATCGAACCTGGGACCTCTGCGTGGCAGTCCGGCATGGTAACCGTTCGGCCACAGAGGCAGTTAGGTCACTAGGCAAATATATGTAATTCCACGAACTTTTGAGGTCGGTTTTTTAGTACTCTGTACTGAGATTAGTTAATTAAAAAGAATGCGAAGAATACTATCATATTATATATATATATTTATTTTTATTGCCTATCCCATTTCATAAACGCCCATTGTGCATTTAAATGAACTCAAAATATCGCATTCAAATTTAGCGCAATGAGTATCTAGAAAAATACTTAAAAAATCCAATGCGATTTTCATACAAAATTAAGGACATATATGTACTTGCGTGGGCGTGAAGCATGTATTCATATTTGCACATTTTAATGTACATAGGGCGTTAGCGCTTCTCCCATTTCATTTTGCTGGGCCTTAGGAGGGTATTCTAGATCTAACATGTTTAAATTAAATATTGTAATGATAAATGTATTGAAATGTATATTTACCAAGACTAACACCTACAATTTCTTGCTCATTCTTCTCAGGGGAATCTGCATTATGAGTGAGCAGTAGACTTTAATCAGTATGATGATTTCAAGTGTAATTTCCTTACCTAAGAAAAGAAAGATTATTTGACTTCAACGAGTTCTTAGGTTTTCGCGATTGTTACACATTACCCTTTACAGGTCCCATGGTCACGGTTGACTGAGGTGGTACGGTGACCATGGGACCTGTAAAGGGCCCGAAACGTCAGTTTGTTTGAAAAAACAAATATACGCGATTTAAATCCGGAAAAATAGTTTCATTTCCTATTATTTGACTTTAAACTTTAACTTTGCTTTAAGTGTTAATAAACCCACCAAAATGTGTCAAAATCTCAAAGTGGTTAAAAAGACGTGTCTGCTACGTAAAATTGAAGTATCATAGACCATCTCAACGTTATTATTTTAACCAATGAAAAGTTTCATGACCCATTCATAGTGAATTTTAGCATTACTGAACAAATCACAGTAATAAATCAAAAAAGGAAACTAAACGTCTAAATTAGGCGTAGTCTAGAAGTAGGTTTGGGTTCTACCCCTATATTGTGGATATCCCAAATATTCGCACGTAGCGTTAAGCTTCCACATTAAAATGGCGAACAGCTATGGAGTGGAATTCCCTGCCCGCAGACTTGTTCCCTGAACGTTACTACTTGGGCCTTTTCAAAAGTGTGAAAAGGTATTGTTTAGGTGTGCATGCTCCATCGTCGACCTCATCGTCACTTTTCATCAGGTGAGATGGAGGTCAAATGCGCAGTTACGTTTAATAAAAAAAAATAGTTTTTATAATATCTAATGACATGACGAACAAGTTGTGCACGTCCATAACAGTTGTAATGCCACTCAGAGTATTAATCCCAAAGAACTGAGGAGCACTGCCACTGAGCCCGTCACCCTGAGACAGAGAAGTTGACAAGTCCTGTGTGTCTGTAATTTGACCAGCACCCTTACCCTTCAAAACCAGAACACAATAAGGCTGACGTCGCTGCTTGACGGCAGAAATAAATATGATGGCAGTACTGCCCTGGATATAGGAGGATATAGAAGTAGAGTAGAGTAGAGACTATATAGTAGAAGTAGAGTAGAGAACTCTGCGTCTACTATATATTCGTCAATATCTTATTTGATTTTTATTGCAGATGTCCCAAATTGGTTGCCCGTGAGTGTGTATTTGCACTTGACAGTACCTACATACATGGAACCTATTGTTATTCTAATAGCACTTAACAACGTTTTAAACAATGCGGTTCTTTGCGGAACAGTTTACATATTATTCTCGAAGGTTCTACTTCATTACAAATCCATTCAAACACAGAGTGACGAGTATAAACATATAAATGTTTACATTGTCTAATTCTATGCAAATAAGGCTTAGTTTATGGCTGGTGTATTTATCACAAAGACTTGTGTAGGGTGACTATGAGTAATGGCTTGTAGAGGCAAAATCAAAATAAATAAATATTTAGCAGCAGTAGATCTCCTCGTGAAAGAGTTCGTCCTGGAAAGTACTGCCACTTAACTTATTTCTGCCGCCAATCAGTAATGTAAGCATTACTGCGTTCCGATTTTAAAGAGTAAGAGTGCTGATGAAATTACAGGCACATGGAACTCGTCAATTCAAAGTCAAAGTCTCAGCGGCAGTGTCTCTCGGATCTTTGATTATCAGTTTTTGATCTGAGATGAACAGTTTTTCCCGCTTCTTCTCGGATGACTCACGTTAATGTCATATTTTTTATAACAACGGGAATCTTGAAAGAAGAATCAGGAGAGCACTCAATCTTCACTTCTTTGGCTCATAGTCCGGCTTGCAACTGCGATGTTTCATTAGTTTTGTGTAATAGATTAGTTGAATTATGTATCCAGATTCCTTATTATATTTCGATTTGTGAGGATCTGTAATGGGCTCTCAGTTGTTACTATTAATGTATTATTTAAGTAAGTTTTAAGCTGTTGGTCTTCCTTTCGGATAAACAAGACTTTGTATTGTCTTTGTGACAAAAATAAGGGTATGGGGCACTTCTCTGGTATTGTTGTCATCATCAAATTTAAAGTTATTTATACTCTTGTCGGTGGATTATCTTCCAATCATCTCTCCTATAAGCCAGCTCTTGACCTCCTTACATGACACGATATCGATCTTCTCCTTTATTTGGTCTATGTAGCTGCGCCTAGATCGACCTTTTCCTCTCTTCCCTTCGATTTTTCCTTTTAGAATGGTCTTAAAGTAGTTGTCGTGTCGTATTGAATATTCAATCATTTTTCCGCGTCTATTCTCTATAGTGTTCAGAGTCGTTCTCTTCTTGTTTACCATTCTCAATACTCCCTCATTGGTTTTCTTTTCCATCCAACTTATGCCCTTCATTCTCCTCCAGCACCACCTCCTTTTTGGTGGTAATGGTTGTAATTTTATTTGCGTTTATATTATTTTTATTAATTCTATTGAGGGTGGATGGTTAAAAATAACTACTTAAAAAGTATTAACACGAGCGCAGGTATTTCGCATAATTTATTCTTCACAGAGTTTCACTTTTACTTTCGACAAACTAAGTTCATCTACCAAGAATTTGTGACTTTGTGAGGACAACTGTCTCGAACAGCCCGTTTATTTTGTTCCTCATATTGATATTGTATCTGTACTATTTTTCAGAATACAAAAATTACATTTTCGTAAACGTACAATTCTGACACCTTTAGTTAAAAGGGCGCTTGTGACAAAAAGCCAAATCCTAAAAAATAATGTTCAAAGAAAAAGAAGTGAACAATGTCTACTGTCACCAAACGAAAAGACACTTGCTGCAAACGCAATATAATAGGTTTACATTATATGCATAATGTAAAAATAAAACATTTAAATATTTATTAATATATAACATTATATATATTAAAAAAAGAAGCAATCATCCGCTTAGAGGCACTTTGCACGCGCGCCACTTTGGTTGGTTTCGGCTCATCTCGAAAGACCCATACGCTCGATTGCTGCAAATTTTTGGGATCGTAACTATAAATCCATGTTTCGTCACCTGTTACTATGTCCCGCACCAAATTTGACGCCCCTTCGTTGAATCTGGTAAGCATGGTTTTGACTGGTGTAGTCAATTGTTTCACTTCAAATCTACCAGTTTAATTTGAGCTTTACTATAATGGACGAAAATTGTATATTTAATATTTAATTAGGTACCGATGAATTGTGGCTCCATTTGTTTTGTAATTAGAAGTTTAGCTATTTTTCCAACACGGAACAGCCCCCCCTTGTTAGAGATTTTATCTTTATTACAATAAATACATAATAGTTTTGAAATATACGGATACGTACACACAGGTCAGTTGTTGGCGCTGTACTATTTCAGCTTTCTAATTTGTGTATTAAGTGCAAACGAGGGTTGATATTTAAAAGTGATATAAAGCCCATTTGCCTAATGAGTTGCCAGGGATGGATGGCTCTTATTTCGTCTCTATTTCTGGTTATATTCTTGATGGCCACAATTCATGTTACAGCATAGTCACCCTAATGCAATGAGTCCAATTCTCCAGACACTACAGAGCTACATCTGGTCACCCTATTCAAGAGTAAATTACAGGAAAGCAACCATCCCTGCAGTATGACCTGTAATTACAAGGGACATTTAATTTAAAGGTGGTTTCAAAGGTAATCCAATTGAAAATAGGAATGGCGAGTTCTTACTTAAGCAAATGCTCCAGATGCTCCAAGAGTTCCAGATTCGATCTCCGGAATGCACCTAGTTTCAAATAATTAATAGATTCAGGCGATAGTTTGCTCCACTTGTATTATTGAATATCTTCTTCATGTACACACGCCAGCACTTCAAGCTACACATTGACGTATCTTGTTCCGTGGCACTGGAATCGATTTTCAAACAAAAATGTGTAGTCTTATGTGCCGTTGTCCGTACTTAATTTTTCCCTCCTTCCGCATAAAATTTAAAAGCAGTAGAGTTCCTTGTGAAAGAGTACGTCCGAGGTAGTACTGCCACGTTACCTATTTCTGCCACCAACCAATAATGTGAGCATTACCGATTTCCGGTTTAGAAAGGTAAGGGTGCTGGTGAAATTACAAGCACATATGATTGGGGATGGCATAAAACACGCGCTCATGTGAATGGCAATACAACAAACGTATGGGCTCATTCAGTCTTCCCTTTCACAATGCCGCAGCGGCTACGAGCGGGTAGATCCACACGTCGAAATCACAAACAGACGCTAGATCAAGCATTGTGAAAGGTACGGGCGGACAGAGCCAATATCTACCCACGCGGCGCGCACGCACCAGCGCCAGTCTTGAGGCAGGCGTACATTTGATTTACAACTACCCGCACCCGCCGCCACTCTGAACAAGGCCTATAATTAGAGATGGGTCATGGATAAATATCATTGGGATAAATACTCAGGATAAATATTCATTTTTACTCGATATTTATCCAAAAACATGGATAAATATTTTTAATCGTGATTTATTATTTATATTTAATAAAACAAAATATATTTTTAAAACACTTTGTGTACTTACACAATTATAAACATTTATTTTTTATATCATGTGTTTTAATTAATAGATTTTGTGTGTGAAATGTGAAAGAGAATCCTTAGGCTATTTCAAGTCCAAACATGACTTTATTTAGTACGCAGTACACCGCAAGACCATAAAGTTGGTTCACACTTTATGGTCACACTAACGCAGGATAGGTCAACTCAAGGGTTTACAGTTCATTCAGATAACTTTCTGTCAATCGAATTTTTATACCACTCGACTCGAAAAACGTAGGTAGAACAGTATTGTTACATAAAAGAATGGCAAAAACGTAATTATTTAATAAAAATTTAATTTTAATGAATTTTATTATAAAAAACACAAAAAATAATTATGTTGTTTTAGGATAAATACCCAGTAAAAACCGATATTTATCCTTAGACGGATATTTATCGAGTAAAAACCCATCTCTACCTATGATCTCTAAGCGTCCGTCAATACGCACGCTTACAAGTTCCCGGTGTCAGCGAAGCGTTGAACGGTCGTTTAGGTATATAAAACGGGCGTCGCCATGTAAACACTTACAGCTATTTACGCATTGACTGACAAATAAATGGACGACGGGTCTAATACAAAAACCAAGAAAAAAATGTCCCAAGTCAACCTATTTAAACGTAGTGACATGTAAAGGAATATGAAAAAGCTAAAACGTTGAATTTAAATTGTAATGTCATCGCAGTACTGTCTAATTTTGCTTGCTTCGCTGTCAGGCGAACAAACGAAGAAATAAAGCGTGAATGACGCTCTGTATACGATTTTAACGCCCTATAAGTTCGGACACTTTAGCGCGGACCCGACGTCCATATAATTGTAAGTCAATGTATTTACGTATAAAATTTGGTAAGTTGTAAGTAAGCGTGCACTAGCGAAACGCCCGGCACCCGTTGAACACCCGGCATGTGAACCAGTGTGTCAATCAAGTTACATAATTCTACAAAATCATGATATACATAATCCCCTATCTCCAAGCCCTTGCAATAAATTACTTGTAGGACAATTGTTCCTACCTGAAGGATATTCTGAGTAAATATTATGTTACTATATACTAAGTAACAGAAACTGACAAAACAAATCCTAAATTCACCTACAGCTTCGTAAGATACAGACTTTGTATACCGGCGCCATCTATGTTCCGATCTTTGAATTAGGAAGTACCCTTGAACACGTAACGAGTTATAAACGTCTTAAAATCGGCAAGATTATATTCTACGGCAACTATGATGAAGTTTCAGTACATTTTCATAGATGGCGCTGACGTCAGTTTCTTGATATTAGGTATGAGAAAATTTGTGTGATCCTTAGTAACGTGATTTTTATAGAGACTATGTATACAAGAATATTGTCTTTCTTTGATTAAGTACCGTAGAGATCACATTTCGTTCCCGTCATTATTTTACAGTTATGGCTGCTGTTATGAATACAAATTAGATACTGGCAGATTTATTTGTTCATCAGAAAATGTATTAAATTAAACCAATATTTAATAGAAAAATAAAGAGTAAGTGGTGTTTGGACGTTTCTAACTGTGGATGTTTTCTGTATATTGAGGCCTATATCCAGCAGTGGACGTATTTCAGCTGAAATCATGATGGGTTCTTTTATAGTACCAAGTTACGGCACGAACAAGTCCCGCGCCTGGTTGTTAGCGACACGCCTGTCCATGACAGTTGCAGTGCCACTCAGAGCTTTAAATCGCAAGGATCTGATAGGTAGGTACTGTAGCAGGCAACTTAGGTTTTGAATTTGGAATTATATAAATAATAGAGGGTTGATGTCAAACGGACATCTTAGTAATTCTAGACCAAGATTCCAAATTGAATATACGTTTACAGTTATATTTATGAATACTGCAGTGAGAAAAGCTGATGGAACGTGGATAGGTGCAGGATGAGGACTAAGGCAGCTGGGAGATCAATGTTGATGTTACCCAGTGTCCGCCCGATGGGTGCTCAAGCCTGTGTCGTCGTCGTAGCAGCGAGCACGTTGAAGATTGTTTAGTGAGGCATTTAGAAATTTTTATGATTTACATAGGACAGCTAATTAGTGAATATATTTGAATTGTTTGAGTAGGGAGTGGTCATGGTCTGTCCTTTTTGATAGGTTTTTGGCAGATGGAAGCCATAGCCTCCTCGGTGGTTTTGTTCTTTGTTATGATATGTGATATAACAGCTTCCGGGCAGTGTGTGGCTAGCCTGTAGTAAAGGCTGATCACAATTGTAAGTGGCCTATCATAAGTAGGGCTCCAGATAGGGATGTTCACCCCTTCAACTGTGAGGAAGAGGGATGTAGCAGGCAGCTTAAGTTTTGAATTTGGAATTATATAAATAATAGCGGGTTGTGTCAAACGGACATCTTAGTAATTCTAGACCAAGATTCCAAATTGAATATGCGTTTACAGTTATATTTATGAATAATCGTCGTTTCTCTTATAAAAGTACCTCTCGCAAAGCAATCTGAGTTACGTCCTTTACAGTACTATCAATGCGCCTGTCACCCTAAGATAGTATAAGCTGACAAGTACCGTGTGCCTGAAATTGCACCAGCACCCCTTCTTTTCAAAACTGCTTCGAGGCAGAAATAGGTAAGGTGGCAGCAATTTCTTGGACGAACTCTTTCAAAGGAGCTCTTCTGCTACTAAATAGAAAATAAATAAAACAACAATCCAAGTATACAATATTATATTTATTACGTTCATAAAACGCACAATTTTACTGATTATGTACTAATATATTTTTTATTTTACAATTTTTCAAGAATATTTACAACTTCATTGTCATGCATAAAATATACTATTTACAAACATTATACATTAGCAAAATATACTAAAATACTCGAAACAAATATGGTCCACCTCGATTTCGTTTTTTTTTTTATAAAAACTACAGGTTTATTTGTACAGCACTAACATTCACCCAGGACTATACTATGTACTATTAAATGATAACAAGTTCTGGCCTAAAATTTTCCATTTTTCTCAGATGGGCAGAACTTAATGCGCCCTTTGTACAGATTGATCTCTGTTCTGATATGAAACCAATTAAGTAAGAATAGAATAGCACAGGTAGAAAGTAACCACAACTGCCATAATAAAGTCCACCCATGTAGGTATCTTTACGTCTCAAAAATGTCCATATTAATAGGTGGAATTATATTAACACACTGTATTTTTTCCTTCATAAAAACTAAAAAAAATATTATTAAAATTTTTTTATAATAAATCGAGGTGAACCCTATTTTTGTATTAAGTTTAACAGTACTAATCTCATTTTGTACTTAATTAAGATCTAAACTTAAGATCATTATTTTATTAAGATCTCTGTGGCCCTCCAATTTACACTGTGGGCACTGGATTAAAAGTTCCTAGATTCGACATCTGACAGGACCAATTTAGAAACGAATTTATCTAAATTTATTCTAATCTGGGCTTTCAGGGTAGTCACCCAAAGTTTAATGTCATTGCACTGAAAAACATTGACTTCATTAAGATAATTGATGGAATAAATTATAACATTTGTCATGATTAAATTTCATTAAAAGTTACAAGGTTGTAGCCTAGCCTTATTAAGCCTTATTATATTAAAGAGAAGGCTTGGTCCACATATTTTTTATTGTAGAAGTAAAAATAAAGAAAAGGTGAGGAAAGAGGAATGAAAAAATTCATTCGTTTATATAGGGTGGTCCTAGAATCTGCATGAAATGCGCTAGTTTTTCTGCCATGCCTGTCTTGTTGTAATACATTTTGTTTTGGTAAGTTTCTCTTGAACACAGTTTTGTGTTTGTGAACAGAAAATTGTTGACAAAAAAGCTATTTGCAATTAACATATGCTAGCTTATTTCATGAAAACAGTTTTGTCTAAAAGATACATATCTCAGAAACATAAGGCAAACAAAATTACTTGAAACGTCTTTGTGGATATTTTTTTAGGGGTGCACTTAGTGATTTTTCCGAAAAAAAAAACACAAAAAGTTGAATAAGTTTTATACCATAAATTTCCGGACCCCAATGTAGTGGTCAAATCAAATCGACTGGAAATACTCAACCCTACCTCCCATTTCCCGTTGACCATCACTTCCGAGTCACCTTGAATATTGTTGGTTTACAAGCAGTTAGGTTCACATGATTGAACGATACGTCTTTTCTCTTCGGGAATTTTGATAGGAGTGACTGTAACGCAGGTATATTCTCTTTGGAAGTGACCATGAAACGAAGCAAAGCAAGAACGAAGAGAAAAAGTAGAAGAACGAATCAAAATTTCAAAAGTATGTGAAGGAACCAGAAAAAAGGGTGATGAAAAGGTGGGATGACTCTCGGTGGATCCCACACAATTTGACTGAGGCTCAAGAAACGGATCGCGTCGCTTGGTACAAGGCCATGCTTACCAGATTCAACGAAGGGGCGTCAAATTTGGTGTGTGACCATAGTAACAGGTGACGAAACATGGATTTATAGTTACGATCCCAAAACAAATCGAGTAAATGGGTCGTTTGAGATGAGCCGAAACCAACCAAAATGGCGCGCGTGTAAAATGCCTCTAAGCGGATGACTGTTTCTTTTTTTAATAAAGCTGGACACGTGGCCACTGTTGCTTTGGAGAATCATTGTATCGTGAATAGTGATTGGTACACGACCGTTTGTTTGCCGGAAGTTATTGACAAACTCCGTAAAAATAACCGTAAACGCCGTATCATCTTGCACCACGATAATGCCAGTTCTCACACGGCTCGACAGACAAATGAATTTTTGAAGGTGAATAACGTTGACCTTGTGAGCCATCCCACGTACAGTTCCGACCTGGCACCTTGTGATATTTATTTATTTCCAAAAATTAAGAACCAGTTACGCGGTCAACGCGCTTCACGTAATAAGATTCCGGGTGATATTAAAATTTCCCATTTACGAGGCTTAAAACTATAGTGAAACAAAAACTTTGTACTCAAGGTTTATTAATCAGCTTCTGCGTACTTGGATGACAAATATTCGTGATAGTGACCCGTTCAGAGCGGTTACATACTTTTATTATACTGATCAGCGACGCAATCGCTAATCGTATACCTTTATAGACGCGCGCAATTTTAAGCAACGATGCAATGTATATATTATATATTTTAATAATAAATGAGAATCATCATTCAAGCAGAATCATTTTTCTCATGGGAATCTGCCTTACGAATGAGCAATAGAGTTGAATCAATATTACGATTTCAAGTGCCAGTTGCTTACCGATATAATAAATATTTTTTGACTTTAACCAGGGTCCTAAGGGAATTCCCTGTACTATTAGTACCAACTCATTGTACAGATAACTATCTAGTTTGAGACCAGGTAAGGGAGTTGCGATACTTATGGAGCACTAAAGAGACATAGCTTTTCTGACAGCGTTAGTAAATGTGGTGATACCCTAAGTGAGGCTATCAGCGCTAAAGTGTTTGTAACCCATATTTAATTTTGTTTCTACAATATTACTCTAAATTATACTAAAGTACGTAATTAATACCCTTCGGTACAATCGGTCTACTTTGCCGATCAGTCCACTTTCATTATTCGTCTAGTTTCCCGATCGGTCCACTTGTTCAAATGGTCCACTTTCCCATTTCGTCTACTTTCCCGATCGGTTCACTTTCACTATTCGTCTATTTTCCCGATCATTCCACTTGTTTTTCCCGATTTGTCCATTTCCCAATTCGTTTACTTTCCAGATCGGTCTACTTTCCCGATCGGTTGACTTGTCCAAATGGTCCACCTTTTAAGCATGTAAATTGTTTTATAAATTTTCAAAGGCAGTTCAGATTCTACCTAATGCTCGCAATTTCGTCTGCATAGAATATGTAATTCTAGTGGCTTACTGTACTATACTAATTTTCATAGTTTTATTGGTTGTCCATACAAACTTTCATACTCTATTTCAACCCCTTTAAGATTTATTTTTGTGACGTGTTCTAAGTCCCAATTATCTTTATACCTAAATTCATCAAACTTGGTTAGGCCGTTTAGGCGTGAAAACTTGTATAAAAAAACTTACGAAAAACATGTATAAAAATAATGAGTAATTAAATATAATTTAAACACACACACTCATAGCCCCGCACTAGGGAAACCCTGTATCGCGGGTTCCATGGACACACACGTAGGTAGACAACCACAAATTACACACAAACTCACGAGATAAATAAATGTAGGCCAAATACTTTTCCCGGCCCGGGAATCGAACCCGGAACCTCTGCGTGGCTGTCCAGCATGGTAACCGTTCGGCCACAGAGGCAGTTGGAATATAAGTTAATTATGTACTTTAGAATCATCTAAAGTAATATTGTAGAAAAATAAATAAATGTGGGTTACACCACTTTTGCGCTGATAGTCTCATTTGGAGTAATTATATTATCTGCCACTTAATTGCAATTACTATACGCATGAAAAATACAACATGAAAATCAAACTATCGAATGGATTTGAACACAGACAATTAATTGTTTCTGCATTATTAACGTGAATAGAATAATATATTGATTTTCAAATATTTCCTCAAGTAAAATATCCATTTTTGTATCCATTTTCAATAAACGTCGTGCTGCAAACGTGATTCCTGCAGGGCTGACCAATACGATAGTCCAAGGTCATGTTGCTGGGTTTCCTCTTGAAAGTGGTGATGCGAGTTAGGGTGGTGAAATTCTCGAGGGTTGGGTCTACGGAGCAGCAGAAGGAACGGCGGAATTCCCTGCGGAATTTACCTGTTAACAAATATATTATCACATTAGCAATTTACTTAGGCTTAGACCAAATTAATGTGATTCAAGGGAATCTATTATTACCAGTTGTTAGACGACATGAACTGATGCTTACTGTGCAAAAATGAAAGTAAATTTTAAATAAAAAATTATAAAGTTTAATCCTTCTCCTGTAATATTTGATTTAGTGCAGATACACGCTTTCTACTAATACTACTTACGCGGATTTGCACTACGACGTTGTCTTTTTAATTATAGTATAAATTTACTATGGTTCTAGTCGAGCGCCCCATAATAAATGAAGTTTCGTCGTCGAAGTCGTGTGCCGGGTGGTAAGCTACACGCCTGTCCTTAACAGTTACAGTGCCACTTAGAGCTTTAAATGGCAAAGATTTGAGAGGCACTACCACTGCGCCTGTCACCCCGGAAACATAAGTTGACAAGTCTTATGTGTCTGTAATTTCACCAGCACCTCCACCCTTCAAAACCGGAACACAGTTATGCTGACATTACTGCTTGGCGGCAAAAATAGGCAAGGTGGCAGTACTACCCTAGACGAACTCTTTCTCAGTGAGCTCGACTGCTACTAAACTACTCTGCTTTCGACCTAGTAGCACACGGCGTGGGTACTCGCGCATCCTTTCGCCATCTTGAAAGTTGATTTTGTACTCAAATCAGAGAATAAAGAATATAGAACGGCCACTCTCCGCCCCTCCCTAGTTTTATATACCGCACCACGCCCCGCACATTGCCGGTCACATTGACTGAACGACAACAAGGCTGCCGGCGAGCCGTTTTCGCGCGGAGACGGCTTTGATATTTGAATATAGTTTATTTATTCATTACGAAACTTGTGCGTTAATATAAAACATTACGTTACTATTTATGATGGTCGTGAATTATGCTGTGTACGGCTGTTTATCATAATTTTCCGAAAGATGAAACTAAGTAAGTAAAAAAAAACTGTCTGAGACTCATTCAGTTATTGCTTTCTTCATTTATTTACTGCAGAGTAATATATGTATGTATAAAAAATACAGATTTATTATATCAATGTAATGAGACGCCATGACTTACCAAATTCCTATTCGTGTTGCCGATAAATATTACGTAGGTAGTGAATATATCTAATAATTAACCAAACTTGGATAAGCAATTTCAAATACCTTGGTTACCTTACTTATGTCCGAAATATAACATTTTAAGTGATTTTAATATATTTTTAAAATAAATCGTCAATATTACTCTAGTTAGTAAATTAATGAAAAATGTAATAATATATCGATATAAATACCTAATAGACAAGTTACATTAATTATTATGATTCTATTAATACAATCATGGATAACAGAGTCACGTCAGAATTGTCGCTATGTTGCCGCTCTGACCACGTAACGTAATAGTGCGAGAAAGTGATGGATAACCCTGCCACTTCACGCACACATTTACGCGTGTGCAGATAGCTCCTTGCTGTATGTAGTAGTAGTAGGTAAATAATTTTCGACCGTTGTATGGAGTGTTCGGGTTGTGCTCAAATGTTTTTGATGTGTTATTCGTTTGATTAGACTTACCTTTTGTTCGTGTTTACTATCATATTGACTTTAATACTTTTTATCGTTAAGTATTAAACTTAATAATGTTTAAATTTTTCTATTCTAAACAAAATTTATATCTGCTTTGCTTTATTTTGTTACAACCCTTTTTTTTTTTTTTTTTTTTTTATATATAACCCTAGTTACATTGCGATGACAGATGTCAAAATGGACCTATTAGGTTGTGTAAAGTATGGTTATTCTATGTTTTATTAAATATTTGTATCGAAATGGACGAATCTATAACACCGATGTTGGTTTTCATGGACTTTGCAGATATTCAAATATATAACTTAATATGGACCCCGTAAGGTGTAATTTTGGTTTGAAGTAGGACGTAACAGAATAAGACCCAAATTCCACTCAAGTGAACACGTTCTAATAATACCAAAGAAAGGTTTGCATTACTGTTGGTTTCGTATGCTCTACTGAGTTTTAGGAATATTCAATTATGCAAACGATTTTTCTCCCCGACATTGTCCCGCACTTAAGCGAAATCAAATCATATAGGTAACATATATCATTTTTCGTTGTTTTTCCCTTCGTTTAATATATGTATAATGACAGGCTTCCTATTGTCCACAGTCTGTCGTTTATTCTAATTTCGATCAATCTTTACAATAATTTCGTTTCACTGTTTTAGTGACGGTACGAAGAAGTCGTGGGGTACTGCCACGACACGTCACACGTGCTGTAATTTCACCAGCAGAAATACATAGGTAAGGTGGCAGTACTTTCCTGGGCGAACTTTAACACGTTCGCGCGAGTATCGTGCTTTGCCGGTTGATGCGCTGTGGCAGATACTTTTCTCATACATTAATGCAAACATTTATATATACGTTTCTTCTGCATGCTATTAATTGAATGTAACAAATAATAACACTGACGTCAATAAACGTTTACGTAGCTTGTACTTGTATGCCAGCGATCATTGGTATGTGTGAGTGCTTACTTACCCTGTGTGACATTTCGATACTGTGTGTCGCCAGAGATTCAATAATTTGATATGTTGGAGTTGGAAATAACGTTCTTACGTTCTTCGATGAAAAAAAATGCAAAATATCCGCTCACGCGATGCGCTCCTTCTACCGCAAAATGGCGGCTATTTGGTTTCGCAAATTAGAAAAGCATTCAGTTTAAATACAAGTTTTTAAAAATGAAAATTATTATTCTGCATTGGTAAATAAATACCCTTACTATACTACCCACAAAAATATCTGAAATAAAATGCAGTAATACACCGCAAATCCTGCACTTAAAAAGCACTAATGAAATTTTTGGTGTACTTGGATAAGTATGATAATATTCCGTTTGAGTGGTTCTAACGTTTACTATGAAATTACTCCTTGAAGTATAGTTTATAAACATTTATATTCAGGGTAAACATAAAAAACGCTACTTACGGTATGTTTTCAATAAATAAACACCGAAAGCACCAGCCCAAACAATAACACATACGATTGTCGTGACGTATTTTTGAAGTTGTTTATTTTTTTCAAAAGACAGGCATTAAAAACTTTATGGTTTACTAGAGTAGCTACCGAAATAGCAATTAATATTAGTTCTTTTACCTGTTATAACTTCGATATCCGATAAATCGGTATAAAATCATCACCGGCACCTCTAGGTGTGGTATGCGTCTACTACGGCTGCATGTATCGCGTGAGCGGTTAATTGACGTAATAGTACGTTGTTCTACATCACTCAGATATATTTAGGGTGACATAGGATGTAGCTCGCGCGAATGTGTTTAGTGCGGTACAAAACCCGCTAGATGGCATTACTTGTATTCTACATCGAAATGTTCACGTATTTCACTACAAGTGAATATATTAATTGTATATAATGAGGCCTCCTTTCAGAGTGTACACTCGCTCCCGCTACTTAAATTATTATACGGGTTAAGAGCTTTTAGCCCGACCTAGTATGTGGTGGCGTAGTCAAAGCCACTAAGGGCCTACTGCAAAATATCCTTCAGAAAAAATTATAGGTGAGATAATCTTTGACAACCCTCGAGTAAAATTATCCGCCTACAACCCTCAGACATCTTCTTGGGAAAGATAAGACAATCCAAATCGATGTTTTTTTTATTAATGGGAAAGTAAATCTATCTGATACGTTCTCACGCCTAAACCAAATTTGATGAATTATAGAACAGAGATACACGGGACGTAGGAGAAGAATATAGGCCACTTTTGTCACAAAAATCTATCTTAAAGGGTGTGAAATTTAATATTGTAAAAGAAAGTAAGTAAGTACAATTTCAACTAGCATTTTATTTGTACACTCAGCATTCCTACTTTAAATTAACTTCTATTGTTTATAGATTCTAAATCATTATTCAAGTTAATGGTTTGACGTCATTCAATGATTTCGCTTAATAAAATCGGTTAGGTCTTTTTTTTTTCGCATGAAACGCAATGTTCCCATTTATTTGTACCTGTTTTTACTTTTTTTGTACAATCCATTCCCAATCTGTTACTTTTCACTGGTATTTCTTGACACTACTTATTAGATAATTCTCCGCTATTGCTTTTTTTCTGAATGATCTAGATTTTGAGATTCACCTTCTTGTAATTCTAGCAACGAAAGCTACTCATTATAGCGAAGCCAAGCTCGTATTCATACCTACGTCGAGGCATTCAAGGACATTAGACGCTTATCGGTTGCCGAATGGCAAACACAATAGGTCTTTTGGGTATCGTAATAAAAACAACCGACTCGTTACAAGTGCCGTTCCAGAGCTGAATTATAAAAATAAGACTCTCAACGAGATGCTAACAAAAGATTCTTGGTTAATTTGGTGAAATTGCTCGTGGGATTAGCAAACGACATCGCGGCAGAACACTTTATCGTTGGTAAGACCTAATCTTTGTCCTCACTGTTCTGGCTTTCCCAACCGTCCTAAGGAAAGCCGAACCGAATGTGGAAGATCCAGCTCGTACTTTCAGGAACACGACCGTCACTAATAAAGACCATGACTTAGAAGATTAAAATGTTCAAATGGAAAACTTTTTGAGGATTTGTTTACCAGAGTTTTAATAGCAGTAGAGCTCCTTGTGAAAAAGTTTGTCCAGGGAAGTACTGCAATCTTACCTATTTCTGCCGTCAAGCAGTAATAGCATTACTGCGTAGCATTACTGCGTTCCGGTTTTGAAGAGTAAGGGTGCTGGTGAAATTACAAGCACAAGGGACTTATCAACTTATGTCTCAAGATGACGAGCGCAGTGGCAGTGCCTCAGATCTTTGCGATTTAAAGCTCTGAATGATACTGCAACTGTTATGGACAGGCGTGTCCCTTACCACCAGGCGCACGGCTTGTTCATTACGTTGCTTAGTATCATAAAAAAACAAGACCGACCCATGTTTCTTAAAGCAACTCCGGGAATTTTTGGATCAACAGTAGGGTTCGCAAAATCGGGTGACACGAACCTGAAGAAAAGGTTAATTTAGCCTAGGTTAGTTTCACTTCAAATCGACCAGTTTAACTTGAGTTTTGCTATAATGGGCGTAAATTGGAAAATTACATATTTAATATTTAACTACCGACGAAAAGTGATTCCGTTTGTTTTGTAATTAGATATTTTGCTAGTTTTCCCACACCACTGAATGGAACAGCCCCCCATAGTTTTTTACAGAATATATATATTATCTTTATTACAATAAATACAGAATATTTTTGGAATATACGGAAACGTACACACAGGTCAGTTGTTGGCGCTGTACTATTTCAGCTTTCTGATTTGTGATTTCAGTGCAAACGACAGTTGATATTTAAAAGTGATATAAGGCCCATTTGCATAATGAATTGCCAGGTATAGATGGCCCATATTTTGTCTATATTTCTGGTTATATACTCGATGACAGGCCCCGTGGCCACGATTGACCAGTAACGGGTCCGAAAGGACGGTTTGTTTGAAAAAAAAACAACAAATACACAATATTCAAAGCCAAAAAATAATGTCATTTTCGATGTTTAACAATCGCAAATACTAAACTGGGTACAATACAGAAATATACAAAATGACAACAGCCCAGAAGTTGGAAGAATAAGTACTTAAATGTATTTATTTCTTGTAGCCGCGAATGTATTTACGTACAAGATAACTCAGCCACTTTCGTTACAATCAGTACGCGAAGCAATAGATATCATTGCAGATCGAATAACATAGACAGAATACCAAACGTATTGTCAGAATGTTTTTCCCGCACCGAAAGCCTATCTACGTCATCTAGACGCCTTCTACATGTCTAAGAAGTAGGTAAACTATAAAACAACATTAATCATGTTTAAGAAATGCGGCCTTAATTAAAATATAACGACCCGCTCCTGTAGTCAGGTATTTTACAGATTTCCTGGTACGGCCGACGACCACCGACAGCCACGCATCGGCCCCACCCATTTCATGTTAATAAGTAACCAATTAAAGAATGACAACCCATCACCATCACCAGGAAAGTATTGTGATGAAACCATCACGATGTTTTCCTGGTGATTTCCTGGTGCGCGTCGAAGAAGGTTCTAGGAAAATGCGTGAGATTTCCAACCTGCATTTGGGCCAGCAAGGCATACTTCAAGGTATACTTGAGGTTGATGGTAAACCCATGACCGCGCACTGACCCCGCATTTTTTTTCTATGCTACAACCCATGCACCAAATCGGACGCATCAGCATTATCAAGGACAAATCTCTGCCCTTGACACTCGATTGCAAGCTCATGTGAGGTCAAAATGTTAAAATCATAAACGTGATAAAACGGGGTAAGGATACTGTTTATGCTCTAGTCTTCACACATCTTTGAGAGAGGTGAGACATTCTCCGACTTTGCAGATAATTCACTGTTAAAACAATAACATGTCTTAATGTAAGTGCGATAGAATCAATTTCCAATATTGACTTTTAAGCAACAAACCAGAGCCCAACTAGCGCCATGTCAGATCGAAAGATTTTTTCTTTATATATTAAACATTTACAAAAATCATTTTCCTTTAAAAATAACAACAAAATTCTCAACACGTAAATTTCTTTTGTCTCGTTTATTGTATAAATTAGTTTAGTGAATTCACAAATTTTCATGCTTACGTGGATTTATTGTGATGATAATTACAGGCTTTATTTTTATGCTTCAAGAAAGAAAACGGATTTTATTTCGACATCGAGGCTTTGTTACCGGATTGTAAAAGAACGTTTCATTGTGCGTAATTTTTATTTGGGACAATAACTGCCCTATATTTTTGAATCATAATAATATTATATTGCTATTACGGAGTGGACCAAACCCGAATTAACCTAACGTAGTACCTCCTCTAATATTAGGACTTTCAGTATGGCTAGATATACGCGTATCGGAAAAAAAATAAAGATTTGGTGCGCTCTCGAAAATCCCGGGAAAAATGAGACTATTTCAAAATTAGATTTCCATACTTATAGATATTTAAGCAGTCAAAATATGATTATTATGTTTTTTTGACGCTAAGTGACGGGCCGAAAAATTCGTGCACCTGTTGGAAAGCGACACGCCTATCCATAACAGTTACAGCGCCATTCAGAGCTACATTTGCTATGGACAGGCGTGCCGCTTACCACAACACACGACTTATTTGTGCCGTCACTTCTTATCATAAGCCGGTCATTCTCGGACTTAGTGTTCACTAAGTAATTTCCGTGGCAATTTCTATTTTTCGAGTATATTATCGTGCAGGTAATTGTTAAATAATATTTCACGATAATATACTCGAACATTAAATAATATTGTACGATAAAAAAGTAAGTTTAAGTATAATATATGTATAAACATTTTATGAAAAAAAAA
>NW_020653770.1:3776694-3792242 GCF_003589595.1 Hyposmocoma kahamanoa
ACATACCTTTAGCAGACGAAATCAAACAGATGTGGCACCAAGAAACCATTAAGATAGTCCCCATTATAATTTCGTCAACTGGTATCATACCGAAAACCCTTCATACCGCCTTAAAAATGATAGACCTGCACCCTAAAACCCACATACCTACATAAACTCTACAATTGTACAAGACACATGTTCGATAGTCCGCCGTTTCTTAAATACACCTGATTCAACAAACTCCACAAAAAATCACCACTCACTCACATTCCCTCATAATACCACAACCGAACCAGAATACTTGGCTTAGGCCCGTACCTGGTTCCAAATATCCGACCATCAGTCGACTACAAGAAAAAATAATAACAATAATAACTTTATTGATAGCCATTACATATAGCCAGTACAACACTCTTTTTACAAACCATGTCGCTACCTAGTTTAAAAAATACGTTCAATATGGTTGATGATCGTCAAAGGAATGGTTACCCGAACCGTGGCAGTGAGATGTCTTGACGCACGAAATCGCATCGCAGCAACTCGCGTCGTAGTTTTCTGCGTTGCGAATTCGCATCGCGCCGATTCGCAGTTTTGTGTTTCGACCCTTAGTTTTACGAGTCGCGAGAATGAGCATTTTATGTCTTGTTGTTAACGAAGCCATAATATGTCGATTTCAAATAGAAAGCCCATCGAGTTTCTATAGGTTTCCTAATAGGTTAGTTTCTTAATCAAAGATAATCCATTCGACTGCTTTTTTTGTGTGTATGTTACGAGGTTACTTTGACATTTGTTAACAGATTTCGACGATTATTTTTTGTTGGAAAGAAGACCTTAGTTGCGATCTTGTGATCCTATTCAAATTTGAACAAAATATTCCACCTCCAAGGTTGGCAGATTAGGTGATCAATCCGGTTTGTTAGATGTCACCTACTTTCCGTTTACCTATTGAAATGGAAAATTGAAGATTCCACAAGCGTTTGAGGTCTTTTTTTTTAAATTAAAATGGTGTGATTATTATAGACGACACGAACAGATTTTAGAAAGCATTATTATACGATTTCAAGTGTAATAATCATTGACTTACAATTATATGGACGTCGGGTCCGCGCTAAAAAGTGTCCGAACTTATAGGGCGTTAATATCGTATACAGAGCGTCATTCACGCATTAGTCTTCGTTTGTTTCTTCTGACAGCGAAGCAAGCAAAATTAGAGAGTACTGCGATGACATTACAATTTAAATTCAACGTTTTAGCTTTTTCATATTTCTTTACATGTCACTACGTTTAAATAGGTTGACTTGGGACATTTTTTTCGTGGTTTTTGTATTAGACATGTCGTCCATTTATTTGTAAGTCAATGGTAATAATGCTTGCCTATGAAATAAAGATAATTTTGACTTTGATTTTCATTTTGACAATCCAACCATATCGAATGAATTTTTCTGTGATCGAACTTTATATTAATAATTACATATAGCGAACTTACTTTGTTCTGCGGAAGCGAGTTTCAAAGTCTCTGCCTGTCCAGGTATCTTGTCTGAGCTCCAAAGGACTCTAACGATTTGGTAGTACGCCACTGTCATCAGCAGTAGGGGGATTCTGCAAAAAAAAAAATTTTTACTTCTCTTTTTCAACATTTGAACAATGCAAATATTATGGACAGGCGTGTCGCTTACCATCAGTCACTTATAAAAATTTACATACACTATAAAATTGTGTTTATTGTTTATTACTCTAGATAATTTAAAGGGAAAGTTCCACTATTTCAGAACAGACTGATAGTACTATTTTTTTAAAAGATACCAAATCCTACGCCTAATGATAAGTGAGTGTCAATCAGACCTTTAAATCGAATAGATCTTAGGTGTACTGCCACTGTGGCCGTCACCCTGAGACCGGAACGCAGTAATTCTTACTGTTTATGCGTGTTACGTGTACTAAATTACACGGCAAATCAAACGTTTGCCGTGTAATTTAGTTTAGTTTTCTTATTCATTTTACCAATACTTAGTTTATAATAAGTAAACCATAACAAAGCCTATATCCAGCAGTGGACTTCTTTCGGTTAAAAAGTTAATAACGACGACCTTCCATTAAAATTCCATAAAATTAATCCGTAACTTAAAACTCGCTACCAAGTTATTAAAATATGTCTAAGGCTTTACCGTGGAATCAGTTATATGTGGTGGTAAGATAATAATGTATACCTTAATGACTAACATACATACAATATAATATAACAATAAAATAAACTAAATAACTAATCTACATTATTGGTTAGCGGCAGACATATGTAACGTGCCAGTACATTCTTGGACGAACGCTTTCACAAGGTGCTCTACTTAACCCTTACAAAATTTCGCAGAGTTCTATAAATCAATCTGTTTTTATAGCTACGTTGAGGTGCTTTAGGCACATGGAGTGGATGTAAGTCGAGTAATGGAAGAGTTATTTAAAGCGGATATGGATGGCAACATTGGAAGGGGACAGCCTCAAAGGACGTTCTCAAACGATATCGAAAAAGTTCTTAAAAAAGGTTGGATTGCTTAGCAAAAAGAATAGGAAGGCTTGAATGAAAAGATTGATTGTAAGCGATACGAGAAAGGTTTAACTTAGATCGTGCAAAATGGCGATCGATGTGACCGTAACGGGAATACAAAAGCGTTTCTTGTAACAAAAAAAATATTGCGACGCACAAAAAATTTAAAATTTATTAAATTAAGACTTACTGGTAATATAAAATGCCACCACGGGTAATATTTTTGGAGCGGCTATAATTTTTGGACTCCAAAACAGCATAATAATGCATTTTTCTAGGATTTTAGAGAAATTTGCACGAAAGAATGACACAACCATACCATACAAAGTCAAAATGGCGGACTGAGCTCAGGTAGGTCTAAGAAGACCTAATGTTGGCACGCGTCAGACTCTAACCTCTTCTACTGTATTTATTATTCTGTGGACGATACTTACCACAAACACCCAGACTCGAGACAATATAGAAAATAAGTTTCTACATTGACCCGTCCGGGCATCGAACCCAAGACGGCAGGATGGTAACACTTTTTTATTTTTTTAACGCAAGCCCTGCAATAAGGAAGTGCAGCGGGTGCTACAGATACACACACAACCACAATTTACACCTTCTTCAAACTTGAGGTATACGTTGTTTTTCTTTAGTGTAGGCGCACTAAAATCGGATTTTTCAATTAGGGGTCTAACAGTGTGAAAAATGGTAAAAATGATTGTAAGAGAAATCGCATTTCTTCAACTAACAAAGCTGCAGTTTAGTATAAACGTTTTAAATATATTCAAACTCACGAGAGAAATTAAATGTATGCAATACAAATATATCTCCCGGCCCGGGAATCGAACCCTACCTATGCGTGGCAACCAGCACTGTAACCAATCGGACACGGAGTTAAATTAAAATAAAAAAAGTCGCTAATTACAATTAAATATCAATTGGCTATTAAACTACACTGCAGAGAAAGGCAAAATAAAAAGAAAAATGAAATAAGAAAAAGTACACGTTATTATTCTTTACATGTATATCTCGAGATGGAAAATAAGGGAAAAGTTCCACCCTTTTTTATAAAAAACCTATCTTTATTTATCAACACGACAGGTATCAATAGATCTCTTTCGTGTTGACTTGTTCACGAGCACAAAACAGGTTCTTTGTTGTCGGTACATTCCTTTCAAGGTGTGGAAATAGTGCACAATTCCAATAAATAGTCCCGTTCCAAAATTGATAGCATTCGAAATATATATCACATACTCGACTATTACGTTAGCTACTTTTGATGGAGAAACCCTAAAGAAGACATTGGACAGCTGTTTCTCGCGAGTATGTACCACAAACAGGGTCATATGACGTCACAAAATAAGAAAATGAAACTTTTTTTCGGATCTAAGTCGCATGTCTTTGATTTTTCAAACAAACTTACTTTACTTTTGGGCCAGCACGGCGGACTATAGCCTAAACCACAGACCGATAAATACAGTAGTCGTGGTTAGTTAGCGACAGACGCGGCCAACTATAGGTCTCGAAAGACATATCTGAGTTCAGTCAATTTACGCTGTTTATGGTATGGTTGTGTCATTATTTCGGGCAAACTCTCTAAAGTCCTAGAAAAATGCCTAACACACAACTCGAAGCGAAGGCGACGACGCTTCGACTCTGCGCCAATGTGAGTTGAGCCTTATTGTGTTGTTTTGGAGTTCAAAAATGATAGCGGCACCAAAACTATTACCCGTGGTGGTATTTCATATTATCGAAAAGTCTTATTCCAATCAACTTTCAATTTCCTGTTTATAGAAATATTCTTTTTTGTTTACAAGAAACGAAAGTAAAACTTATCGCCTTACTTTCTCAAACTAGTATCTTAAAATACAAAGGTACTGAAATGCAAAAAATTGTTGTATATACAAATTTTGCAGGTTGATTTTATATCATATTATTTATTTCATATTTACACACTGGCTTTACTTATTCTTAAAGTAATGCATCCAAATTAACACCCTTGATAAGAAATTTTGAAATAAATAGAATGTTTTGTTCTCTCTTGAATAATCTATAAAAGATACAAGTTTGAGAAAGTGAGGCATCGTTATACCCCAGCAATAAGGTCGCTTAATGTTTGGAGAACTAAATTAATAACTCCAATTTGTCATCATTCAGCAATGAATAAACTTTGAATCTACTAGAGTAAAAAAGTAATGCAGAAGTTACTTTCTACGATATTTCTACGACGGTATGACAACTTCAATCTTCATTCAACCCACGGGTTGAACGTACCAGCACGGTGGTAATTTGAGAAACCGCAAATACAAACACACGCAGCCAGACACGCAATAATCCATTAAACGTAGATCAAACGTAGTTGTCGCTATCCAATTTACGCCAAGACATTAACATTGCGTAATTTTGGCTATGTGTTTACATAATAACGAAGTAAGATTGACCTGAAACTCAAAATAAATACTCCGTCTTCAAGATACGCGTACTATTAAAAAAGTGTGATTCATCGCTAACATTGAAGAAACGAGACAGCATAGACAAAGCTCCAGACTTTACTCAGACCAAATTCAAATATAATATTTATTATAATAGTCATAGTCATAGTCATAATCTTTATTGCATCAATGTTGTAGTACATGGTGTTCTAAAGCTAGAGACGGTTCTCAACATTAGCCCTGTAAGGGCATTGCAATAACATAAGAATAAAATTTAAAATGTCAAAATGAAATGAATTTAGTAAATTACAAATTAATAAATGGAATACATAAATGTCTTATTGAAACATATGAAATAACAAACATTCTATTATATTCTAATTACCTTCTAAAAATTCTTTAACGTCATATGGGCATTTTGCTATAAGGAATTCCTTTAACTTTTTATAAAATATTATATCTTTTTCTATATTTTTTATTTCCACTGGTGACATATGGTATGTTCCTGAACTAACTATGTGTAATCTGGTGAGGGGTAAAGCCAATTTATTTCTATTTCTTAAGCTACGTGTTTGAAAGTCTTCTGTTCGTGGATATAAATGTTTGTTTTTCCGTACTAATTTACACATTTCGAATATATAAATGGAAGCAAGAGTGAAAATCTTGTATTTAATGAAATGAGGTCTACAACTTTCTTTATCTGTAATATTCACCAATATACGAATACATCGTTTTTGTAAAACAAATAATTTATTTACCTCAGTGCTGTTTCCCCATAAAATAATGCCGTAGCTCAACCAAGCATTGGCGTATGCATAATAAGCGATCTTTGCAGTTTTTATTTTTTATTTATACAAAGTATTATAAAAATATTTATTAATTATTAATACAAAGATCGAACACTCAGAAAAAAATCCTTTGATCCGGCCGGATTCGAACCGACGTCTAGCATATCGTGCCAGACGCCATACCAACTAAGCCACGGAACGAACCATCGGACCTCACGAATTTTTCTATGTGCTTATTGTCGTGTCTTTGTATTTGGTTTTTCAACGACTTTTTAGTCGTAGCGCCATCTATGAGAAATCTATGAAAGATTTATCACCAGTTCGATACCTTTACAGCTACCAGCCCTGGCGAGAGATGTCGCTATTTTAAATTTTTATTGAATTGATATTCAATTCTTTTTTTGTAAAATTGCTCCACTAGTTTGTTATAATTATTAATACAAAGATATAATTAAAAGATATATTTTTAAAAAGTAAGTAAATTACATTTTAAAGTCGCCATGTTGTTTAGGCGCCGTGCAAACGTGTCTTGTGTTGGATATAAGGAACCGGCAACTAGAATGTTCTATTTTCTTATGGCGGCACTTCACAAGGTTTTTAATTAGGGTACGCACAAAAAAATATTTAAAAAAAGGAAAAACATTTAAGCACTTATCAATACAATATAATATCAAGTGGCGGGGCGAACAAGTCATAGGCCTGGTGGTAAGAGTCACGGCTGTCCATAACAGTTGAAGTGCCACTCACAAAGATCTGAGCGGCACTGCCACTCCGCCCTTCAACCTGAGACATAACTTGACACGTCCTATGTGACTGTAATTTCACCAGCAACCTTACCCTTCAAAATCGAAACGCAGTAACAAAGAGCTCTAATGCTACTAACTACTAACACCAAGAAGAAGTAAAAAAACCATAACACTTACGTATAAATGAATAACACCTTGATAATATGCCATATTAGATCACTTCGTGCGGACCAGGTCGCCATGCATTGTACCAAATACTCCAGGTTGAAGCGAAGGGGCACCGTCCTCACTGTTGTCAGAACCACCAATTCCGGGGTATCTGCAAGAAATTACAAAATTAGAATTGAGATATTGCGACTTTGTACATGACCCTTATGTAAAATCCAGACATCAAGTATATAACCAGAAATAGAGACGAACTAAGGGCTATACATTCCTGATAGCTCGTCAGTGATACTTCACTTATAAATATTAAATTTCGTTTGCACTGAAATATAGACAGCGCTAACAACCGACCTGTAGATACGTCTCCGCATATTCCAAATATATTTAGTACCTATTTGTTGTAATAAAGATAATATCAGTAACAATGTCGTGCTGTTTCACTCGGTGGTGTGAGAAAAACAGCAAAACATCCAATTATAAAACAAATGGATACAATTTTCATCCGTAATTAAATATTAAATATGTAATTTTGCAATTTTCGTCCATTATAGCAAAGCTCTAGTTAACGGGTCGATTTGAAGTGAAACAATCGACGATACCCGCCAATTAATTCGAACTCGGGCTAGCCAATCGGAGCGCAGTTGTCACAGTAATGATATGGCAGAATAGTTTTCAAACAAATTAAATGACATTTCATCTCTGTTTCTGGTTAAATACTCGATGGGTCAAGATGAGCTTACGGCAAAATCCATAAGCATTATAATAAATACTACGAAACAATAAATACATTAGGATTTATGATTATGAATAATAAAGATCGAACACACAAAAAAACTTCGTCGACTCAGTGGGACTTGAACGCATGTCCATGTTGCACCGTAGCATTACTCTTACCAACTGAGTTACGGGTCCAGTTATCGAGCTGTCGAAATTATCCTATGTGTTTTTGTTGACATCTACTGAGAGACTATTTGAATAACCTTCTCAGTGATGGGACGAAGAATTTGTGCGCCTAACAGTAAAGCGAGACGCCTGTCCATAACAGTTGAAATGCTACTCATCACAGATCTGACAGGCACTGCCATTACGCTAGTTTAGATACCCTATGTACGTGGAGAAAAACTTCAAGTGACAGAACGTACAAATCGTGCGCCCGATGGTAAGCTACGTGCCTGTCCATAACAGTTACAGTGCTTTAGCCCGTCGCCCTGAGACATAAGTTGATAAGTTCCATGTACCTGTAATTTCACCAGCACCCTTACCCTTCAAAATCGGAACACAGTAATGCTGACATTACTGCTACTGCTTGGCGGCAGAAATAGGTAAGGTGGCAGTGCTAACCTGGGCGGACTCTTTCACAAGGAGCTCTATTGCTACTAAAGACGTAGACGTAAGTTGAAAAGTCCCATATATCCCATAAGTGTGGTGATATCCTTGCTACCATAGCACATTCAGTGGAAGTAGTCCCCATTGGATAGTACTTATCATGGTATTTTGTGATTTATCGTACTCGTAATATCAACGCCATCTACCGTCTTTTAAATGAACTACAAAGCGATTATAGTTGGAGCACTAAAAAGATTTGTTATAATGTCCAAAAATTACTTCTATTCGCCAACTGAAATCGGTTAACGGAAAGTGCGCGAAACCGAATTCATACCCTAGTTTGCCACCCTTAAAGGTGGAATATTTTCTTAAAATTTAAATGGGACTAATTCTGAGGTACCTACTTTCCAACAAAAAAGAATTATCAAAATCGGTTTACAAGTGCCGATGTAATCGCGTATGACACATACAAAAAATTATCTCGAATTATTGAGAACCTCCTCCGTTTTTGAAGTTGTTTAAAAGTGTTATCAGTTTTCAAATATTTGATCTTTGGCAATTAGATTTTCCCTACCTGATCTTTGCGTTGTGGTATCGGAAATCTACTTACAGATGATGAGATCGAACAACCTGCAGGCGGACCACAAAGGTTGAAATAACTTAGCAATAAAGAAGCTTAAGTTCCAATATATATTTTTCAGAGAATCCCAGAAATTCGTCGCAAGGGACACCTTCCATTAATTAATTCGTTTAGTTGGCGATTAAATAATATCGTCTAAGCACTCGTTTATTCACTTTTCATATTAATAATTCATAATCTCAGTACAGAGTACTAAAAAAACCGACCTCAAAAGTACGTGGAATTACGTCTATTTGCTAAGTTTCATTGAAATATCCCCTAGTTCGCCACTATACAGGACTTGATACTGGAGCTAATAAAAATAGGTTCTCACTACGACACTACTCAAAGTATATTGTGAGAAAAACGCCTTGAATTGGAGAAATAGCAAAATCAACTAAATAATTGCTAAAAGTAATTGCTCCTAAATTAAAGTTAGGCGCTATTTATAAAAATGCGTGAACAGCCACCCTTTGAGGTGGATGATTTTCTTCAAAATGAAATGGGACCACTATGGAAATACCCCCTTTCCAACAAAAAAAGAATCATGAAAATCGGGTCACAATACCGGAGTTATCGCGTAACATACATACAAAAAAAAGAACATACAGTCGAATTGAGAACCTCCTCCTTTTTTGAAGTCGGTTAAAAAGTAGCCAGTTGTAGCAGCAGTTGAGCTTGTGATAGAATTCGTCCAGGAAAGTATCTTATTTAAGTACCTATTTCTGTCGCCAATCGGTAATATGAGCGTTACTGCGTTCCGGTTTTGAAGGGTAAATGGTGCTGGTGAAATTTCAAGCCTTGTCGACTTATACCTCAGGGTGACGATCGCTGTGGCAATGTCCCTCAGCTTGATTTTGATTGCTTCTCTCGATAGGAAACTGCGTCGTTTCCGAGTCGAGACGCATAATTGCGATTCACAACTGGTCGATCAGAAACTTTTGACATTTCTAATCGCAATAATAGTTGATTTAACTCACAAATTAGAAAGATATAACAGGAATCAGGTTCATATTCTTGCTCAGAAACCCATCTGATTTCGAGACTACCCGATCGGATTGATTCCGTTTTGAATGAAAATCAGGACGCAGATCTTTGCGACTTAAAGCTCTCAGTGGCAGTGCAACTGCTATAAACAGGTATATCACTTACCATCAAGTGCACGACTTGTTCGTCCCGTCACTTGATATTATAAAAAATAGCAAATTACATTGAAACAGATTTGAAATGTCACGTGGCAAATTCGTAGAGAGAGCGATGGTGCTCGGTTATTTACTTTCCAAGACGTTAACACCAGAAAGCCCTTCTCGTCAGTCGTTTATAAAGCATTATTCCGCGTGCCCTATTTCAGCGTGACCATGGTCGAGTTTTTGAAACTTGACTGGTCAGGTAAGAATTTACCAGTTAGTCGGTTCTAGTCACAAAAAACTAGATCTAACCGGTCCGCCATTCAATGATATAAAGGTGTTTTACAGTCCATTATTTCAGATGCACCATTTCTCAATCTCGAAAACCACAGCATCTGGGTTATATATTAATACATAAAAAAGTCGGTATTTACTTGTAAAAAACTAGATTTAGTCTTTACACCATTTTGAAGTTATTAAGGTGTATCGAGTTCTTAGGTTTTCGCGATTGTTACACATAGGAAATGAAACTATTTTTCCGGATTTAAATCGCATATATTTGTTTTTTCAAACAAACCGACGTTTCGGTTGACAAATGGTGATACGGCTAAAAAGTCGTTGAAAAAATCAAATACAAAGATACGACGCAAGCACGTAGAAAAATTCGTGAGGTCCGCTGGTTCGTTCCGTGCCTTAGTTAGTATCGCGTCTGGCACGGTATGCTAAAAGACGTCCAAAGCGAAACTGAGCTCAGATAGGTCTTTCGGGACCTAATGTTGGCTCGCGTCAGACGCTAATAAACAACTTCTACTGTGTTTATTGTTCTATGGATGAAATTATAAACAACTACATGACTATTTAAAATTTTACGTAAACTGGCAACCCTGCAAATGTCATTTTACTCCATCTTCAAAAAGGACAGACTATACCTTATTCACGTGGCAACATTATGTGATTTGGTTAATTAGTTATGCTTGTTACCAAAGACAAAGAAGTAATTTTACTAATTACTAACATCATATGCTTATTAGATAATGAGGCTGTGTGGTTTTTTAGGAAAATTTACTCTGGTATCTACGCGCTACTTTCAATGTGTAAAGTCAGGTAACATGATGACTTTGCGACATTCTTATCGGAAGTAGTATAGATTTCAATTTAAATATTCAGTCGTAGAGGCAATAGAAACTCGCTAACATTATTGTCTTTATTGGTTGTTACGCTAAGATGTTGTGTGATTGAGACGGTACTTGCTTTTCAACATTTTTTTATTGACCAATGTTAAAAATATAAGACGACGCCCGTTTACGGGGCCGCAAACGCGCGTGATCTGCGCGTATATGCGTCGCAGATGCGTTGTTGTGATGAATCAATTAAAACGCGCTCAAATATCGCATTGCAAGCAAAAAGCATACTCCACTGGAGGTTAGACTAAGAATTTCATATAGTTGCTTCTTTTCAAAAACTGACTGAAATTAACAAACCAAACTAAAATTAAAACTATGTCTTAGGGCCTATGCACACGGCGTGCTTTGTACGCGCCGACGACGAGCAGACGACGTGTGTTAACGCGATTCAAATGCGATGCAGTCGCAGTGAGTAAACCGTTGCACACGTTCACAAATTCAGTGGCGCCATAAACGCGCGTCAGCTCTCATCTCATCTATTTTAGTATATGTTTAAAAAGACACGTTGTGCGTACTTTTATGTTTTTTTAGTTGCTTCATTTTAAAAGCTAAAATTAAAACTAACTCTTATCCAAATGCGCGTTTACGGCGCGTGAATGCGCGTCGTCGGGGCGTATACAATGCGCCGTGTATTTAGGCTCTAATTTATTTTTTTTTATATTAAGAATTCATTGTTTTTTTTCTACTATGATATTTATTTCGTTTTCCAAAATGATGCCTATTGATTACTTAGGCTACCACTCATACACATTTCCCCCAAAAACGACAAAAAGATAAAATGTAGGCAGCAGTTTCTGGTAGATATACATTATAAATAGCGGCTTAATGCGGGATTTTAGAAGATATTTATGTTCGCTAATGGCATATATTAAGTACGGATAATATTTTACAAATGTTTGTTTAATTATTATATTCATAAGTTTTAGGTGGTTTTAGGCAACCGTTTGCAAAATTCATAAGATCTTCATAATTTTTGTTTGAAAAGTACAATTTTTTTTACAATACCAAGTAACGGGACGAACAAGTCGTGCGCCTGATAGTAAGCGACACGACTGTCCATAACAGCTGCATTGCCACACAGAGCTTTAAATCACAAAGATCTGTGGGTCACTGCCAATGTGCCCGCACCTTGAGACAGAAGTTGACAAGTCCCGTGTGTCTGTAATTAAACCAGCACCGTCAAAACCGAAACGCAGCGATGATCATATTACTGCTTGTCGGCAGAAATAGGTAACGTAGGAGTACATCCCTGGATGAACTCTTTCACAAGGAGCTCTATAGCTACTTAATTAGATCTATGTAAATTATGTTAATTTAATTAATCGCGCATTAATAATACTGGCCATTATAACGATGCAAATGGGATGGATCCCACTTGTAAAGGGGCCGTAACGTTTGTTTGAGAAAACAAGCTCAAGGCGCTTTTAGGCAAGTAGATTAGGCTACGGTTCCACCAGAGATGTGTGACGTCGTTAGGAGGTGTAGGGATGTGTAACGGCGCTTTGAAACGATGTGATGGTTTCCATTAAAGCTGTGCGAGGTAGCTAGGCGGTGCAAGGACACGTAGCGAAGCTGTGAAACGGTCTGTAACTGTGGTGTCTACGTCTACCTCTAACAAACAGCGCCTGTTGACTGATAGCCCAGTAGCGCCAGTTCCCTACACCGTTTTGCACATATCCCTAGCGCACATTCCTCGCTCGCGTACCTCAATCAACCGCAAGGCTTGGCGAACATTCCTAACGCACTGCCGAAGCGGGGCAGCTGCAACAACATCCTGAATATTATACAAAATACGCAGTAATCTATGAGTTTTTTTAAAAGTATCCTAAACAAACTGAGAGTGATAATGTGTATGATAGTCACACTAACAATCTGGTTTCTAAGTAGGGAGTAGAGCCCATTTCCACATCCTTGATGCCTGGTATTCTAAGACCATAGCGTTGTCTCCTTTCTAAACTGTTTCATTAGGTTTTTCAAAAAACATGTCAACAGGGCTTTCAAAGGCTGACAACATATAGGCAGCTCATCTGATGGTGCAGATGTCCATGGGCGATGATGACCACCTCCCATAAACAGCTCGTATGCTCGTTTGCCTCCTACTTGGCCCAAAAAAGAGAATCCTCTTTTCCTACGAGTTCCAATGTAATGAAATTAATGTTAAGTACGTACAGACCAGAACCAATTTAGATATTTTCGTTTTTGAAGTTGGTTAACCGGGAATCGAATTCGGGACCTTAGGGTGTGTAAGGCTGCACGCGTGCTGCATGCATGCAGTTTAAGAGTCTATACAATCTCAAATCGCTTTGGTTGATTCCGCATGACAGTGAAAGTGTTGAATCTATCACTTGGGAAAAAAAAAAATATAAACACTGAGGATACACACTGATTACTATACTGTGTGAAAACACAATTCCTAAAAATTTTCACGATAAAATAAAAACACAAACTTAACTCAAAATTTCACAAGAAAACCGCTGTATTCCACAGGTTACTTTACATATACCAATGTTTTTTTTTTAAATCAACTGAACTAAATAGAACACTTACACGATATACATTTTTCAAATTAATAATAATAATAATAACGCACACACTCAACATAGCCCCGCACTAGGGAAACCCTGTGTTGCGGGTGCCATGGACACACATAGACAACCACAATTACACCCAAACTCACGAGAAACATAAATGTAGGCCATACAAATATTTGTCCCGGCCCGGGAATCGAACCTGGGACCTCTGCGTGGCAGTCCGGCATGGTAACCGTTCGGTCACAGAGGCAGTTATACTTACTATTATATAATTACTATAATTTCGTTTCTAAAAAAATTAATTCTCAAAATAAAGCCAGTCCCTGTCGCTCGACACAAGCAAAACGATCCGTATTAGTACGGGGAAAAATGTAATTCAAGCTAGGGTAATCTACTCGTAAATGTGCCTCTGCAGGCAAGCAAGCATTTGTGGTGCGCAAGATTTTTAGTGAAGAACAGATCACATAACATATCTAATGCGCATAGGCAGCTCGCGAGCCTTTCGGAAACAGTTGCATTTGGGCGCATTCGTTAAATCTGTATGCACCCTTAACCGGATCATAGAGGTAATCAAAAATAGCCGCTATGATGTTGAATTGAGAAAACCAGCCCTCTGATTTTCAAGAATGGGAACCTTTTTCACTTAGTACGAAAGAGAAGAGATCGAAATAGACTGAGTGTATTTGCCTAAGCTACTTCAAAGAAGTAATATACAAGTAAAAACAGTGCGCGCAGATAATATTCCTTTTGAGTGGTTCTAACGTTTGCCATGAAATTACCCCTTAAAGTATAGTTTATAAACATTTATATTACGGGTAAACTTAAAAAACGCTACTTACGGTATGTTTTCAATAAATAAACACCGAAATCACCAGCCCAAACAATAACACACACGATTGTCGTGACGTATTTTTGAAGTTTATTTTTTTTTAATGACAGACCCAGGCATTAAAAACTTTATGGTTTGCTAGAGTAGTTACCGAAATAACAATTAATATTAGTTCTTTTACCTGTTATAACGTCGATATCCGATAAATCGGTATAAAATCATCACCGGCACCTCTAGGTGTGGTATGCGTCTACGGCTGCATGTATCGCGTGAGCGGATAATACCTCCCACTAAAATCCCAAAATTATTCTATCGTGTTTTGTTTCATATGTATATTTGTCATGTGTAAGAAGCATTTACTTTAACAGAGTTTTTTTAATGCGAGCAAAAATATAACTATTTTTTTATTGTATTGAATACCCACTGCAGGTTCTATTTGATCGGTTCATCACCGAATGACGAGAAACGCTCTATGGAGTCAATATTCCGTCTAAAGACGTGATCGAAGCATTTCACAATATTTTCCTACACCGAAAAGCTTATGTTTCAAATTGAAATTCGGATACAAAATCCGAAAACTGACACTCTGTTTGAGAGACGGTAAGAGTGGATACACACGTCGACTCTTAGCAGTTTAAGTTATAGGCGATTGCAATCGCCTATAACTTCCCAAGTGTAGCGATGCAATCGCGTGAATGTATCGATGCAGTCGGGCGCTTGCTTCGCGTTTGCTAAAAATGATGCTAGTGAACGTACCTCGTAAAAATAAGGTAAAAATAAAAACTAATATATCATAAATACAACAGAACAAGGGTTTCGGAGGCTATATCAAATCGAAATAATATTCACACTTAAAAATATATACATATTTAGGTGGATATTTATTTATAATTAGTGGATAGTAACACCATGTGTGGGCTTATTTGTACGTCAAGTTATTTTTGTGTACTCTAGTTGACGCAAATAAATTTATGTATGTAATAAAGCATTAAGATAACGATGTTGCATAACTGTTATCATTTTTATCAACATATTTGCACGGTGATAAATTTAATTATGTTTAGTATCCAAACATGGATTGTACTAATGCATTGAATTGGAAGATATGACGTAAATAATTATAACATGCAATAGTTCAGGCGAGGTTAAACCTTTGAAGCGAAAGAGCACCGTCTACCATTGTGCCGCCTTCAGAGAGATTTCTGGAAGTCTTTAAATAGGCTTCTGATTTGCGTTGATCGGAGTAACTATTGCTCAGATGGGGATTTTCGGATGTCTGTAACCTGGCCTTG
>NW_020653770.1:3817242-3835835 GCF_003589595.1 Hyposmocoma kahamanoa
CGTTTAGCTCATGGAGGTAGTCTCGATCTCTGATGTCTCTGATGTACAATATTAAATGTTATTTACAAAGAGCAACCCCTAGAGTTTCTTGCTCATTCTTCTCAGGGGAATCTGCCTTACGAATGAGCGGTAGAGTTTAACCATTGTGACGATTTCAAGTGTAATAATGCTTACCTATGAAATAAAGATTATTTTGAATTTGAATTTGAATTTGAAACTACATATTTTCAGCTACGCGCGGGCGGGATACGGTGTGTTGGGGTGAGCGGTGGCGATGTGTCAGTGTCAGTTAGTGTCGTACTTTCAGTAGCTCTAGTTTTCTACACTGTTTTGCACACATTCCTCGCTCGCATCCCTCGCACACATTTCTCGAACACATCTCTCGCTATTTTGTATAAACAAATACTTAGCTGCGCTAGATAATCCTGTTAGTGAATTTTCCTCGCACACTGCTTCGCTACGTGATCAGAAGCGTATAGGGTTGCGCGCGGGAAAGCTTACAAGCGCAATCGTGCGCGATTACCTGTTTGAAATTTTTAGGCTAACGTTCGGTTTTCTTACAACGGAAAGAGCGCCCGTGGAAAGGGTAATAGCGCAGGATAGAAGCGTGAAACTGGCGCGTGTTGGAATGCGCAATGGCGCGCACGACTGATGAGCACAATCGCTCGGTCTCTTCTCTTTTCCTTCTAAAAAAAAAAAAAAAAAAAAAAATGTCTTTACAGGCGCGCTTAATCGCGCACAATTATTGCATCACGTACGATAGAGTGTCTGTGAAAAAGCCCGCTATTCTCCACCAACAACAATATAATTTGCACTTCTTTAATATTGAAGGTTTTTTTTTCTACTTAAGTAAAATAATATATACATTATAAATGAACACAATTTTTCGGGCCTACATCGCATATATTTGTTTTATCAAACAAACCAACGTGTCGGGCTCTTTACGGGTAACATGACTGAGACAGATGAGAGTCAACGGGAACAGCTGAATAAACACGATTTTAGACGAGAAAATGTAGTTTTATTTCCAATGTGTACAAATCGCGTAACCCTAAGAACTCAATGGAATATAATACATTTTGTAGACACAATGATGTGGTACTATGCATATGTCTTCTAGTTAAGGGCGCTTTCGAACTAGACGCTAAGGCCGCATACTGATGACGACAACGGTGCTGGCGGGGCGGCGTGGTAGAAGTGGCCTGTTCTAGACCTGCCTGCTCTGGCCACACAGAGTGTGGATATAATCGCGGCGGCATGCGACGGGGGCTTTTATGGACATTTTTGAGACAATAAGACCTAAAATATTTTTAGCACCTAAGTCTTTTAAGTTTTTATTGAGTGTCGCGATGGTTCGCCATGATATTCAATTATTTTTGTGAAATTACTCCGCTTGTTAATTCTTAGTGTTCAATCTTTGTTAATAATTATAACAAACGTAAGTCGCACTATTCATCAATGCCAGATTTTATTTACATAAATAATAGAATTTCACATGCACTTTTTGCGTTGTAAACGTATCTACACTTAATTATAAGAACTGTACCAAAAACCTTTGCCGTAACAGTACGGGTGTGACGTCATTTAGTTCAGTTTCGGATACGACTAGAGTCTGTCTTTTTTGAAGATGCAGTACAATGACATTTGTAGGGTTGCCAGTTTTCATAAAATTTTGAATAGTTATGTAGTTGTTGTCGATAGTTTTATCGATAGATTGTGAAAGAAAATAAAATTTTACCAAAAATTACTCTTCTTCCTGTCCTTATTCCACGCTAGGTGGGGTCGGCACAACATGTATTCTTCTTCCACTCTCCTCTATCAGCTGTCATTTTTATACTCACACCTTTCTTATCCATGTCATCTTTCACACAATTCATCCATCTTTTCCTTGGCCTTCCTTTCCCCTTATATCCCTCCATGTCATGTGAACTAGGTATAAACCTAGCACTCTTCTAGTCACATGACATTCTTCCCTCCGCATGACATGTCCATACCACGCTAACCTATTTATTACTCCTCATCTTTTCCGTCACTGGCGCCACTTTCAAACTTCCCCTGATGTAACCATTCCTTACCAAAAATTACTGAATTGTAAATTTTATAACGTTCTAATGATTGCTAATTCCGTAAAAATTTACGAGTTCGGCTATTTATTCTATAAGCGTGCCCAATGTTCAATAGTAGCTGCTCGCAAGCGGGCAACACTTTTGCGCAATCCACCTGTATTTTACTCCGTCTTCAAAAAAGACAGACATTCGATCGATTTGGTAATTGTGAATTAAAATGAAAAGAAATCGTACTATATAAAATCGAATCGGTTGACAACTGAGTAATCGTGAGGTTCTGAATCGATCTCCAGGTCTGAGTGTTATGGGTAATGCGCCGGAGTGAATTCCGTTGCTCTGGTAATCATAATACAGGGAATTTCCTAGTTTGAGATCAGGGCCTGTACTCTCGATCTCTGTCCGTATGTAATCATCATCATGTAGTGCCTCTCCACCACTGGAGGCTGGCCGTCAAGCTTGGAGAACTCTTCCCTGTCCAGAGCTAAGCGAAACAGATTTTCTATGCTGGCAATATTGGTCCCTTCCCAGATGTTGCGTAAGCATGAATTTTTCCTTCTTCCAGTACGTCGTTTACCCTCGATCTTGCCCATCATTATCAGTTGGAGAAGTTGGTACTTTTCACGCCGTAGAACGCGTCCAAGATACCCAATTTTCCTTTCCTTGACGATCTGCAAGAGTTCTCGGTCCTTCCCAACGCGCTGAAGAACTGTCACATTGAGAACTTTCTGGGTCCAGCTAATGCGTAGCATTCTACAGTAGTACCACATCTCGAAGACCTCAAGACGCTTCTGGGTGTCGGCTTTTATAGTCCAAGCGTTGCTACCGTACAACCCTATAGGCCAGACGTAGCAGTGGAGCAACCTCACTCGGAGCTTTATTAATTGTAAGTAATACTCTAATAAATTAAAAGAAGCATGATGAAGCGAATGAATCTGCATACTTCAAATTGTCTTTTAATTAGGTCGAGTATTACTTATCCGCTCATACGATGAGTGCAGCCATGGCCGCCCGCTGCCACATAGCGTAGTGCGATGCGGGCGTCTTTGGTTGCCTAGCACACCTAGAGGTGCCGGCGAAGGTTTTATGCCGATTTATCGGATATCTAAGGTATGATATTAACTAACATTAATTGCTATTTCAGTAATTAATTCAGATATAAGCTACAAGTATTTCATTTATATAGTAACATGATAAGAATGTATCCTACTTGATGTGAACACAACATGCAAAACAGGCCAAAATAACAGTGTAAGTATTAAAATATTAAATAAGAGACAGTAACTCTAAATTTCAAGTATTTTAAGAAAACTCAACAAAGTCAGTCGTGTAGTTAACATAATAGACACTTTCTAATTGAGTCCTAGTTGAGACAACAGAATCAGTGAAAATATCGAAATCAAGACGGATAACATTGTAAGAAGAACACATGCGATACATTGGACAGTGTTGACCGAGGTTAGTTCTACAAATAGGGAGCGAAAATGTTTTACGATTTTGCAGGCGACTGCCAGGACGGGAGACGGAGAAACGTAAACGATGCAGGATGTCAGGTGCAGCTATAATACTACAAATAATTTTGAATAAAAACATTACATCTTGAGCGTTACGGCGCTTTTGCAATGAGAACATGTTAAAGTGAGAGACGAGATTCGTATGAGAATAGTAGTTTACATTTAAAATCATTGTATGTTAAATGATATAGGAAATGTTTCTGAACACTTTCAATTCTATTTGAATGAACCTGGTAACTTGGGTTCCAGACAGTAGAGCAATATTCTAAAATACTGCGAATTAAACTGTTATAAATTAAAATAGATACATTTGGCTCGTTAAAAATTTTCATTTGTCTTGATACAAAACCGGTTAGCCTAGAAGCTTTGCTAATGATTGAATCAATATGCTTATTAAAACTTAGTGTATCGTCTACTCTAGCAAACCATAGAGTTGTTGAATGTCTGGGTCTGTCATATTATAAACAACTCCAAAAATACATATACGTCACTACAATCGTGTGAGTGTAATTGTTTGGGCTGGTGATTTTGAAATAAAAATAGAAACAGAAATAGAAGTAGCGTTTTTTTATGAATTTGATTAAAGAATTGATAATATTTGATAGTAATTGTTGCGGACGAAAGTTTTTAAGGGCACGTCTATTTCTTGAATGGATGCGTAGTGAAGCAAATTGAAGGACAACAGTTTATTTATCCCTTTTTCCATCAACGCGAAATCCATCAACTGTCAATTTTGTAATAACACAGACGATATGCTACCAAATATTTTTTTTTGTTTAGAAACGGGAATGCCATTAAGAAACGGGAAGCAAACAATATATGGGTTAATGGACGGTTTTTTTGTGATTATTTTCGGAATTATCGTTGTTCGGAAAATTTACGACTCCCCACCAGGTACGGAGATTGTTGTTTACTAAAAATTTGAACTATGACTGACGTGACCAGGCATCCCGTTTCGAGCGGGACAGTTCCACGTTTAAGCTTCGTGTCCCGCTGCTCCTAAAATACTTAAAAGTGTCCCGTTTTGACAAATCGTTGGTCCAAATGACAGAGTATTATCTGATAACAGTATTATCGAATACTTCTTAGTCAGTTCCTTACTTTTGACGTAATCCTGAAATTGTTCAAAAAGGTCTGTAATCTTGCCCGTCTGAACATAAAATATTTGTGATTTCAACTAAATTATTCATTATCCAGTAAATTATTCATGCTTAATACTTTTAAATGAAAGAAAGAATAAGATTCAATTCGATAAAGCTTTCAGTTCAATGAAAAAACAATCCCAAAAAAGGTATTACTTTGAAATAATCGTCATCGTTTTGGAAATAAATATTTTTAAAATACACTTACCTTATAATGAATTCATGCAATGTTTTAGTTTTAATGCCCTGTTCAACGAACGAGAGAGATATCAAAAAGCTTTAAACTGATATCGAAAGTATATTATCTAATGACTAAATCGACATTACTATTTTTTTTAAATAAATCTAGAAATATCCAAAATTGTAACATTAAAGGCTCCCCACACATTTAATATGGCATTTGTTGAGAGGTTTTACTTTTCCTACTGTAAGAGGTAACAATAAGTTAGCAGATAACAAAACTAATACAAATATAGTAAATTTTCTTTTTATTGAATAAAAATATAATGGCATAGTCAATAATTTTGTCATTTTTATGGATATCTCACAAGTTGTCCATAAAAATGAATAAAATTGATAAAATTTTTTTTAGTACTGATCGACTCAGTTTCATGTAAGGATCATTGTATGGGACGAAAAAATCGGGACAGCAGAAGTTAGTCAAATTTAATCAAATGTTTTTTATACAAAATTTAATTTTTAAAACCATAATAAATTCACAGGCGTCCCGTTTTGAGGGAAAGAATAATGGTCACGTTAGCTATGAGTCAAGTTGTAGCCATGAGACGGAATCTATATTTGGATTGCGTAGTTTCAGCTATTCTTTGAAATGTAGTGAAGTGAAATATAGTTTACGACCTCGGGGGTTCAATGGTTCGCGTTGCATTCGAGAAATAAGTTTAAAAAATTTACATTCTTACACTAGCGTCATTGTACTATAAGTTTCCGGAACTGGCCATTCCTTAAACAATATTTAAAAAGTAATTAGAACATTTGAAAATGAAACTCTTTGGCTGTAAAATACAGTTGTTTCATCTGACTGTCACTTGTTTTTACATAGTGGCGTCATTTTGGAAAATCGTTGTCTACGTCACCATGGATTTAACTCGTGAAAATTTTCGTAGTATGATTTTCTACGACTTTAAGTGTAATTTAACTTCACTTAGCTTCAAACTGCTTTTGGCGATTAAGCACCATGCAAGAAGACTATTTGTAGCTAGTTTGCAGAATTCAAACGCGGTCGTGTGAGTCTCAGTGACGAATTTCATGATGGTCGCCCGTCCACTGCTTTCAACAACAAAAACATCGATTCTGTGCGCCGTATGATCAAAACAGACAGGTGTAGGCATGAGTCACGTACAATCAATACTACATAAACATTTGGGTGTAAAAAAGCTGTGCTTCGGTGGATCCCATACAATTTGACTGAAACGGATCGCGTCACTTGGTGCAATGCCATGCTTACCAGATTCAACGAAGGGGCGTCAAATTTGGTGTCGGACATAGTAACAGGTGACGAAACATGGATTTATAGTTACGATCCCAAAACAAAGCAGCAATCGAGCGTATGTGTCTTTCGAGATGAGCCGAAACCAACCAAAGTGCCTCTAAGCGGATGATTGCTTCTTTTTTTAATAAAACTGGACCCGTGGCTACTGTTTCTTTGGAGAATCGTTGTACCGTGAATAGTGATTGATACACGACCATTTGTTTGCCGGAAGTTATTGACAAACTCCGTAAAAATAACCGTAAACGCCGTATCATCTTGCACAACGATAATGCCAGTTCTCTGACGGCCACACAGACAAATGAATTTTTGAAGGTGAACAACGTTGACCTTATGAGCCATCCCGCGTACAGTCCCGACCTGCAGTGACTTTTATTTATTTCCAAAAATTAAGAACCAGTTACGCGGTCAACGATTTTCATCACCTGAAGGGGCTGTCGAAGAGTATGAAAAATATATTTCAGATATTGTCACGGAGGAGTGGCATAAATGTTTTCAAAATTGGTTCATTCGTACGAAAAAGTGCATTAACACTAACGGAGAATATTTTGAAAAACAATAAATTAATTTCTGACCATTTATAGTATTTTTTTCTTATTCATTCCGGAAACTTATAGTGCGCCCCACGTATCATGATTCTAAACGGTGTTTCGTCTCTGTCACAATCTTGAATGACGTTTACAAACGGTTTTGCCAACCCAGATGTTAAAAGTTTTATTCGAGTTTGGGTTTCAGTAAAATGTAGATCAGATCGTAATCTACATCCGTCACCGAAATGCTTAATGGCTTGGATTTTGTGATCTTGTAACAAGTGAGACGTACGCCGTAAATGCGCTGTAAACGCCCGTGAGTATCGCGCATTTTGATAAAAGATAGATTTTAGTTTTGTTTGTTCATTTCAGTTAATTTTTTTTTAATGAAACATCTACATGAAATTCTAAGTGTAAACTCTAGTAGAGTATATAAGCTTTTTGCTTGCAACGCGACGTTAGTGAGCTTTTGAATCGATTCACTACAGCGCGTCTGTGGTGCGTATACGCACAGATGACGCGCGTATACGCGCAGCGTTTATGGTGCCGTAATAATAAGGCGCGGTGGCGTGAGCGCGCGCCCGTCACCAGCCCCTTTCCTCAGTCTTGCAACGTGATGTTTGATTCGATACAAATGCAACAATCTGCTTTTCGAACATCTTCGGCACCGTAAACACGTGTTCAACGCGTGTGACCGCCGCAGCTATCTCTGCGTTGAGTTTCGGTGCTTGAAGATGTTGACAATTACCACAAATTAAATACTCTTTTAAGAGCTGATCTTTGGTCTCCTTCCGTAATCCTTTCTTAACAATTGGAAGCCAGCGTTGATCTAAGTTGGCGTGAATATTTTCGCTAAATTTTGGCGTATCATTTGTGGCATCGCCGAGTGCCGATAGGATTTCTGAGACGAGATCTGGTTCCACTTGAACTTCCTCAGGCGGGTCGTGCGACTTATCATTCTCATTTCCTTAAAGCAAAAGAAAATGTTAATTAATCGGTCAACTAACAAATGTGTACGGTGTCTCAATACATATGTTCCATGAGAATCGTATGTTTTACGAGATCATTGCCTTCGTGTTGCCTCACGGACAACCCCCAGGCTAGCGATGTTCGAAACTGACTCTAGACTTTCGACCCTAAATGTACGCGTGGCGCACTATACCCCACGTACATTTATAAAAATGTAATTTATGTTAATGAATAATTTTTTTTATTGAAAAATAGCAACAGACATAACATTAATACGAGGAATAAAAATAAACTGAATGTTCTTGACAATCGTTTTCACAAAGTTACAAATTCTTTTGAATTGCAATGCACAAAATTATCCATTCACGAGGTTATGAAACAAAAACTTTAAAGTAAAGGTTATTTACAGCTTCTGTGTACTTGAAGTATACTTATCGACGTAAATAGATATTGTACGTGATAAATGTATACGAATGTTTATTTACAAAGAACAACCCCTTGATCTACTTGCTGATTCATATGAAGGGAATCTACCTTACGAATGAACAGCCATCGAGTAGGGCCTGTAACCTGTGCGAGCATGGGGACTTTCTCAGTCAGGACCTGACCCCAGTCAGCCCGTTTGCACAGATTTATTCTTTCTTTTCTCTCTCAAAAGGCTTTCAAAGGGTTCTGAAAAGGCTTGTGGCTTGGATGAGTTGCCCCGTGTGCACTTACAGCACCCTCCTCTTTTCCAGGTGTATAGGCATGCTCACTTCCCATTGCGCTTTGGGCAACTAACAGTTGCCACCGCTAAGCCGTTGACTCTAAAGTCCACCACCAAATGTCCTCTTTGGTGGCGGAATTGTAGGCACACTCAGCTCCCGACACCGAAGCGTCTCGCCAGTTACCAGAAACCTACGCGGTTGGAGGGACCGGAGGATATCTTGCGAACGAGAGAGTTTAAATAGTATGACGATTTCAAGTCTAATTTGCTTACCTATGAAATAAAGACTATTTCATTTACTTTATTGTGGCCGCTAGGTCCCGGTAGGACCAATTTAGGAAATGAACTTTTCTAAATTGGTACTACATTTTCAAAATCTAAACGTTTAATGCTAATATATTTACAATCAAATAATCTCAGTACAGAGTACTAAAAAACCGACCTCAAAAGTACGTGGAATTACGTCTATTTGCTAAGTTTTATTGAAATATCCCCTAGTTGTTCAGGACTTGACACTGGAGATAATAAAAAATCGGTTCTCACTACTCAAAGTATATTGAGATAAAAACGCCTTGAATTGGAGAAATAGCAAAGTCAATCATTAAAGTAATTGCTCCTAAATCAATGTTAGGCGCTATATATGAAAATTAATCTTCATGCGTGAACAGCCACCCTTCGAGGTGGATGATTTTCTTCAAAATGAAATGGGACCACTATGGAAGTACCCCCTTTCCAACAAAAAAATAATCATGAAAATCGGTTCACAAATACCGGAGTTATCGCGTAACATACATACAAAATAAACAGAACATACAGTCGAATTGAGAACCTCCTCCTTTTTGAAGTCGGTTAAAAAAGACGTAATGTTCTCTTTCTTAAATAGCACCTATGAGCCTCAATTACCAGAGAATCACTGCAATATTTTAGAGATACGTTGAGACTCCCTCCTCTTTGTACTAAATAACACTTTTAAATGGTAACTATGATTACACCATATACTGCGTAATGAAAATATGACACACCATTTACTTTTTCATTTTACTTTTTTACAAGTTTTTATTATACCGTAACATGATTGACAAGCGCGCTGTCGGTCGCTCAATCGAAGACTGATGCGCGATTGATGCTGGTTATGCGATTGAATGCCCTTTTAGTTCGGATACTTTTATGCGTGGACCCATTCTTGGTAGGTTAATGTTTCGTGGACAGTAATTAAATAATACCGCACAAAAAAGGTAGTAATTTTCTTGCCCTAGAGCTTATATTGATTCAATATAAACCGTTCAATGTATGTAAATCATTCACTTCTGTCAGTACGTTGTTTATACTTCTTTATGGAAAGACAGTAGTTCAGTGGCAACTAAACAGAACGCACTTGGAAATCGCTCTGTAAAGCCCGTAGTTGGTTTTTTGAGATCCATACAGCGAAACGTGGTGTACCGTAGTGTCATATTCTAATATTTGATTTTACGATAAAAGCTGTTACTATCCATGAAGGGATTAAGTAATAACGCTGTAGTATCTTTGAGAGATAAGTTTAAGGAAATTAACATTCTTACACTAGCCTCACAGTACATTTATGAAAATGTAATTTATGTTAAAAGGAATAGTAATTTATTTATGAAAAATAGTGGCAGACATACCATTAATACGAGGAATAAATATAAACTAGCGTTTCTTGATAGTCGTCTTCACAAAGTCAAAAAATCATTTAAGGGGCAATGTATACGCTTCTATAACAAGATTCCGGTTGATATACAAAATTTGCCTTTCACGAGGTTTAAAACTATAGTGAAACAAAAACTTTATACTAAAGGTTATTATACAACTTCTGCGTACTTGGATGACAAAAATCCGTGGTAGTAACCCGTTTAGCTCATGGAGGTAGTCTCGATCTCTGATGTTTCAAATAAAAAAAATATATATTGTAAATGTTGAATGTATACAAATGTTATTTACAAAGAGCAACCCCTAAAGTTTCTTGCTCATTCTTCTCAGGGGAATACGAATGAGCGGTAGAGTTTAACCTTTGTGACGATTTCAAGTGTAATAATGCTTACCTATGAAATAAAGATTATTTTGAATTTGAATTTGAATTTGCTGTATAAAGCCAATTTGACGTCACGAAAGGAAATAAACAATAAAATCAACAATCAAGCATTCCATTGCACAACCGTGGGAAATGCTGTTAATGTAAGCTCTAAATCTCGCTTTGTCGCCAGCTATTGTTACTTTGGGATTAATTCAATTTGGCTGCTACATTAACGGCCATGTTAAAATAGCTGAATTTGACAAGTCTGAATTTTAAATGTCCATACTACCTCAAATGACTTTTGTTGATTCCGCTTAACAATGAAAGTGTTCAATAAATCACTTTGAAGAAAAAAATATAGTAAAATTGAGGATATATACTGATTACTATTGTACCATTGGTACAATGTAATCATAGCTTTAAGTTTAAATTGTATACTTTAGTCATTTTACTGGAGCTTGTCGAGCCACGTCAGAATTATTATATTATTAATATTAGAGAATTAAATGTAGCGTTTCACCAAAAAGGTAAAGTCTGAAAAACAGCTCAAGCTGAGACTCTTGCCTTTTTATCTACATGTGTAACTTCAGATTATGTTATTTAAGGCTAAATTATTATTTAATGTAGATAAATAAAGCTCTTATTATTATTATTATTACTATACTATTAACTGCCTCCGTAGCCGAACGGATACCATGCCGGACTGCCACGCAGAGGTCCCAGGTTCGATTCCCGGGCCGGGAGAAATAGTTGTATGGCCTACAATTATTTCTCTCGTGAGTTTGGGTGTAATTTGTGGTTGTCTATGTGTGTGTCCATGGCACCCGCGACACAGGGTTTCCCTAGTGCGGGGTAGTATGTTGAGTGTGTGCGTGTGTGCGTTATACGGTGTGAAAACACGATTCTTAAAATTTTTCACGATAGAAAAAAAACACAAACTTACCTCGAACTTTTACAAGAAAATCGCTCTATTCAATGGGTATTTTACATATTACCAATTTTTTTTGTATCAAATGCATGAAAAATGTATACCGTATAGTATACGATATAAATTTAAAAAAAAAATGATATAAAGCCAATGCCCCTGCCGCTGTACCCAAGCAAAATGAATCGTATTAATACGGGAAATATTTTAAATCGAGCTGAAAAACACTCCCTAATTTAAACCTAAAATTGGTAGATGTTAAATTTAGGCACTTACCCCTTATCGGGTTGTATTATGTTGAATTATAGATAGACTGTTATTCGCTTATTATGGTCGATACATGATTTACATTGATTGTATTATGATTAAACTTGAAAAGAATAAAAAAATTAGACAATTTGATTTAGTAGTTCTATCCGCTATTGCGGTCAAGCAGGGAGTGACTGTCGAAAGAAATAAAATCAGAAAATGGAACAATTCAAAATTTTAAATTTAAATATGAGTAGAAGAACTTGCATAAAATTGTTAACTGTTCATTAGACTGCCCTGAGTTATTGAATATGCTACAATTCAATACGCCTTGCAGGTTACCCAGGAAAAGCGCTTATAACTTTTTTGCCGTAGTAGGTTCAAAAACGAACCTCGGTCATTTCGCTCTTTTGCCGATGCTCTGCAGGAGGTATAACTCGCTTTCCAAATTACATGATTTGGACATTGGTCTTGGGTTAAACAATTACAAGAGAAGGTTGTGTGATATTTTAAATACATAAATGATGTTTCAATTAATTTTTTATTGTAAATTTGTATTTATATTTTTGAATTTATATTTTTAATTCTAATTTTAATTTTGAAATTTAATTTTATTTGTAACTTTAAATCAATTACTGTATATCATATCATAGGTAGAAGGATTAACTATATGCTCGATAGTTTCGAAAAACAACAATTTATTTTTTTGTATGCATGCTGTGATGTTCCTTAACTATAGAAGCACTTAGTTTTAAGCGAATATGTTCAAATTTAATGTATAGTGTATTGCTATGTGAAATATCCTGAATAAATAAATAAATAAAAAATAAAAAAGAAGAAAACCGATACGATACGAATGGAGAGAGGCGATACAAAAAGGAGGGATGACGGTGTAAGGAGGTCACACCGTCACAGACTCTGAAACACAAGGATCTATGTAGGTTTATTCTTGTAAACATGTAATTTTTCCACACCGCCGCTTTAAAATAGTATCATTTCTTTCAAACTCAAGTCATCTTTATTTCATAGGTATAAGCAGATTACACATGAAATTGTCTCAGCAAGAAACTCTAGGGGTTGCTTTTTATAAATAACAACTACACCTTAGAATAATAACGCATAGAATGATAGTTTCATATCAAACGAACTGTCACAAGTGAGGCAAAATTCAAATTCATGTAGGCTAGTTTTAGTAGTAGGTTAATTTTCGGTTTTAGTGAATATTTATATAAAAATACAAGTTGAAACGCGTTACTTCCTTGTGAATGTGATGTTAGTATCTATTTTATGTTTGTCTGATGTATTTTTACACTAATTTACTGCACATTTCGTCATTTTTAGCTAAAATTCTTGATCTGTTCGCGGTGCAAGTTGACCTTGAGCACTGAAGGCCCGCCCGCTCGTGTAGGCCCATTTGGCGCGCTTCAATTTGCCTGACTTAGCGTGTGCGGACTAGGTTTCTATGCGTTATTATTCTAAGAGCTACACTAACAACAACAATTTTATTTCAATCATCTTAGGTTGAGACTACTTGCAAGAGCTAAACGGGCTAACACGGATTTTTGTCACTCAAGTACGCAGAAGCTGTATAATTATATAAAGAACCTTTAGTATAAAGTTTTTGTTTCAATAAGTATAGTTTTAAACCTCGTAAACGATAAATTTTGAATATCAACCGGCATCTTGTTATAGAAGCGTATATACATTGCTGTTTAAAAGAATTTGTGAAACACTCAAGAACAGCTGGTTTATTTTTATTCCTCGTATTAATGTTATGTCTGGCACTGCTGTTCTTAAAAAAAAGTATTTTTCTTAGTATAACACTTTCGTAAATGTACTGTGACGCTAATATAAGAATGTTAATCTCTTTAAACTTATCTATCAAAGACACTCTGGGGCCCAGAAAATTTTTCAAACAAACCCGACTTTTTGGGTCCTTGGTAGATCAAATTGCCACGGCTGACTCGAATTAGATTTAGATAGATCCGATTTATAGCCGTGGTAGACAAATGGTTTGACCTACCACCTCTGAAGCAAAGGGTCGTGGGTTCCAATCCGTGTTTGAACCTCTGAGTTTTCGGAATTTATGTGCGATATTTAAACTTAGATAGATAGATATACACTTTATTGCACACACACAATAACAAAAAAACAGTACATAAACAGTTTAAAAGTAATGTAAAGTAGGCGGCCTTCAAGAGCGATCTCTTCCAGACAACATTTGAGATAGAGGAAATCTAATCAAAGCGGGACACGTAATATGCCAATAGAGAAATAACCGGTCGGTTTTTTTGATAAAAATGTTATAATTATTTTAAAGAACAGTAGAGAAAAATGCTAAATTTTATTGCGAATTTTCTAGCAATTCTGAATTTAATAGCAGTACAGCTCCTTGTGAAAGCGTTGGTCCAGGGAAGTACTGCCACTTTACCTAATTTTGCCGCCAAGCAGTAATGCACTGCGTTCCAGTTTGAAAGGTAAGGGTGCTGGTGAAATTACAGGCACATGGGACTTGTCAACTTATGCCTCGGGGTGACGGGCGCAGTGACGATGCCCCTCAATCTTTGCGATTTATAGCTCTGAGTCGCACTGCAACTGCTATGGACAGGTGTGTCGCTTACCATCAGACGCACGAATTGTCGGTCCCGTGACTTGATATTATAAAAAAAAGAATGGGACATCGAACTTTTCACACGACAACGTTGAGTTGAGCACGATAGATCAATTTTTGCGCGGCAGACACGTTTCGGTTTTGTCAATCTTCTATGGGTCTACTCTATCTCGTTGTCCTTTGACATTCCGTCCGAAACAATTGCTGGCAAACAAGTATGAGTGTTAATGTGGCCGAATGTTACTTATTTGACAGTAATTCTTTTGGACGGAGAATGGGAGTACACCCCCTAATCTGTAGCTATCGCAAAAACCTAAGTGCTCCTTATTGAATACAAAATACCTGATAAGTCACAGTTATATGTACAAGTCAATTTTTTTTTTTATGATAAATGTACATTTGTTCAAATATGCAATTTGAAAGTCACAGCTTGTACTGCTTCATATTATGTTGCTGAGTGTACCTGACCTCGAACATCCTGATATCATTTTTATGATCTCGCATGTCCCTAGTATGAAATACGTAAATCCATTTACGTATGATCGTGTTCTTAATTGGTTCCACAGGGACTAGAGTCCAGAGTCTTTCAGAGTAATTCCCGTAGTCATTTACCGCTTCCTAATGGAATTTTTGACGATCTCGATGGCCCAGCGGTTGGCAATGTGGGCTCTGAACAACGAGGTATCGTGTTCGATTCCCGGTTAAACAAGTTTGGGAACTTTTCTAAATTGGTTTCTAGTGCCTAGTAATCGAGCCCTAGGCACTTCCATTGTGTTTTTCTTCCGTGGCAGCTTTCCTGATAGTGTCAACGTTGACGCCCGCTGCGGCAGCCGCATATGTGGCGGCGTGTCGAGAACTGTGAGCATATTAGTATTTTTTGTTATTCATTCCGGAAACTTATAGTGCGCCCCACGTATCCTGATTCCAAATAGTGTATCGTCTCTGTGACAATCTTGAATGACGTTTACAAACGATTTTGCCAACCCAGATGTTAAAAGTTCTGCTGTTCTGCTGTTCAGCAGTTCTCGCTTGCAACGCGATGCTAGTGTGCTTTTGAATCAATTCACTACGATAATGATGACGCGCGTATACGCGCAGATGACGCGCGTTTATTGTGCCGTAATAATACGGCGCGGTGGCGTGAGCGCGCGCCCCTGCCCCTTTCCTCAGTCTTGCAACGCGATACAAATACAACAATCTGCTTTTCGACCGTGTGACCGCCGCAGCTATCACTGCGTTGAGTTTCGGTGCTTGAAGAAGTTGACAATTACCAGAAACTAGATACTCTTTTAAGAGCTGGTCTTTGGTCTCCTTCCGTAATCCTTTTTTAACAATTGGTAGCCAGCGTTAATCTAAGTTGGCGTGAATATCTTCGCCAAATTATGGCGTGTCATTTGTGGCATCCCGAGTGCCGATAGGATTTCTGGGATGAGATCTAGTTCCATTTGAACTTCCTTAGGCGTGGGTGGGACATGGGACTTGGTATAGCAACCTCTGGCGGGTCTTGCGACTTATGATTCTCATTTCCTTAAAGAAAAAGAAAGTGTTAATTAATCGGTCAACTAACAAATGTGTACGGTGTCTCAATACATATGTTCCATGAGAATCGCATGTTTTACGAGATCATTGCCTTCGTGTTGCCTCACGGACAATTCCCATGCTAGCGATGTTCGAAATTGACTCTAGACTTTCGACCTTATTTGTAAAACACATATTTGATTTGCATTTCACTATTTTTTAACCATAACATAGATTATTTTACGCTTACCGGAATTTTCTTTGTCTTTGGAGGAAGATAATATCACTAAATGTCGTTGCGGACGATTTCGACCCTCTAATCTCCGTATTTTACTCAAGTAACAGTTTATTTTCTCTTCTGCACTTCTTTTCGGCATATTTATATTTTATTTGAACGCGTGTGCTAGTTGCCTCGCACGAAAAAAGAATGACGAATGACAGAATGTTGAATGGGGGTGTAGGAAGCTAGTTCTCGATTCTCTAAAACCTTTTATGTTACCTTGTACGTTTAAAGGATTATCTGGTTAAATTATATCTGAAGAATGAAGCGACGAAATATAATATACGACATACATTTTTCAAATGGCTGTAAGCTGGTTTTACAAAAAATAAATTCTGAAATAAAGCCACTTCTTAATTAAAATACCCTAATTAATAGACCACTGCAAGGCAAAGAAATAATACTCAATGAACGTAATAACTCGGTTTTAGTGTTTTAAACTAATTACATTTTGAATCGATTGAGTCATAAACCAAATTTATGACTGAGAAGTTTAGAGCAGGTCTTTGCAACGGTCTCGGGGAGACTCGAGTCCTAGTTTATGTATATTGGGTAATACCAACTGTTATAAATCAATCTTGACCTAGTTAATAGTACATTACTGCAGAGGCCGGGAAATAAGGGACTGCTGGAGTATGTGTTAGAGCCTCGCTAGCTCTCTGCCTGGTGTTAATACAAATCAAGCAATCCCCGTTCCCGCCGAGGCTTATATAGTGCTTTTCTCAAACAATGTGAGGACATATTATAAAATCAAAGAGAGGAAGATGTATAACAAAAAAAAGTAAAAAAAAAACATTAAAAGTAATATTTGACATATTAGGACAATTTGCTAAAAGGATGTGTTGTTATTTTTCCAGGCACATGTTAATAGTCTATAGTAGTCTAATGAAATTCTGGCGATGTGATTCACGTGATTCTCCATTGCATGAAAGTTTTCATGTACCTATCTTAATTTGCTCATAGCCAGCAACAAGTTTTCCATGGCTTATATTACCTCTTATTTTAAATTAGGCGGAACACTATCAATTACTATATTTCCGTTGCCGCTCTTCTCACTAAAACTATTTTTTTGACGAAAATACAAAAAAGACGAAAAAGCAGAAAAGAACCCTAAAGCATTTTAGTTTATTTTACAGCCTTTTCTTTTTTTTTAAGTAATGCGGTATAGGTAGGTATTTTTAATTCTCGCAATCACGAACACTGGGCTGTTGGCTGTATGAATTTTTATTTTGCCTTTACGTAGCTCATTTATTATATTAGTACATAGATTTAAAAGTTTAGAGACGTGGACAGTAATGGATTTACATACTTTCTTTGCTGGCCTTGGCCGGGAGAAGTCGCACGGTCCATAAATGACAAACTTTCCGTGTTCGTTTTTTGAATGTAATGCAAACATTTCCGAGCATGTTCGAGAAAAATAAATTTTATAGCACTGTAGTAGCAAGAAGTCACTTAACTTTGTGTAATCTAAGTTGAATTTTTTTTACCGGCGAGCGGTTAGGCATGCTGCACTAGTTAGTAACTTCTTTGTAAACTTTTGTAACCGTATCTTAAGAAAATAAAAACAATTTTATTTCGTTTTATAATATCGCATTGCACTCGCGTTATGTAGCGCGGGTCATTGTACGCGCCATTAATTATGTTGGCTCCATATTTAAATAATGACATCAAACAGTAAATGTGTTTATGTTTGTTTGAAGCTAGAAGGCAGTGTTGGGCATTAATCAATTAAATTTCAATCAATAATTCAATCAGATTAAAAAATCAATTCAATTGAAATCAATTGCAATTAAATCAATTGCGACGCGTCTTGCAATTGATTTTAATTGCGATTGATTTCAATTGAATTGATTTTAATTGCAATTAAATTTGCAATTAAAATCAATTCCGGCCGGTTGGGGGCCTAACCAAAGCCCTAACTCACCCCCCTATGCCCTATAAATTTATCATAATTGTCAGTTTTAATTGTTAATTGTTAATCAAAAACATTGAAAAGATTGAAAATTGATCAATTGTTAATTGTAGATATTTGCGATTAACGATTGATCCATTGTTAGTTGCGAGAACCGCAATTAACAATTAATCAATTGCTGTTTCGCAATTAACAATTAATTAATTGTCAATCTTTAATTGCCCAAACAATTAAATTTTGCCCAACACTGCTAGAAGGTCTGTTACTTTAGGCATCGACTGTACATGACAGCCGAATCGACTATACATGACTTGGATTCGATAGAGAAGCCACCGTTCTCCAACTAGGCTACCACCGCAATATTGTTAACCGAAAAAATAAAGGACGTTCTCATTTTGACTGCAAGTTTTTTTATGTATGTTACGCAATAACGCGACATCGTTGTGAATCAATTATTCAAAAAATTTCAAATTCAAATTATTTATTTCTCAGATAACAGGATCCATTGGTGTTAGTAAAAATAAAGAAACAAACTTATAGACTATTGTTAGTATGAAATTATAATTATAAATTACTTAGAAACTAAAATGTCATGTACTTACGAGGCATCTCGCGCGGAATCATTGTCCGTACGA
>NW_020653770.1:3845835-3851809 GCF_003589595.1 Hyposmocoma kahamanoa
ATTTACATAACGTCTATGTGTTAAGGTACTATGTTATTTATTACAAACGTAACTAACTGCACAAACAGTTTATACTGTATCAATAGTAATTTACTGTGGTTTTGCCTCGAAAAACATCGCAATTTAATGAATTCAATTTTACTGCAGTATTTCGCAGTGACCATTAATGTTTACTCAGGAAATCCGATAAAAGGCGTTCTGCATTTTATTATTCTATATGATTTATTATATAAACAACTAAGTCCATTAGTTATTTACGAGCACATATCACGTCATTACAATACATATGCGCGTACAATATAAAACAGAAAAGCTTTGACGTAAGTTTTTTTGAGACAATTAGGTTGACCATGGAGCATGCGCACCTATGCAATACCTATTCACTTTCCGAAAAGGTCACGTTATAATGTTCAGAATTCCACTCCCATACCGTACGCCATATAAATGTGGAATGCCGCCGACATTAATAGAATCTTTGTACTGCAGAAACATTACAAGTTTAAAGAAATTAACATTCTTACACTACCATCACAGTACATTTATGAAAAATGCAATTTATGTTAAGAAAAAGAAAGGAGAGTAATTTTTTTATGAAAAATAGTGACAAACATAACAATTAATACGAGGAATAAAAATAAAGTAGTTGTTCTTGAAGGTCTTCACAAAGTCACAAATTCATGTAGGGCTTCTAGTACTCGGATGATTAAAATAAATATTGCTAATGATAAATGTGTACAAATCTTTATTTACAAAGAGTTATTTACTTTTACAAAAGATTTTTACTCATTGCATAGTCTAAGGGGAATGTGCTTTACGAATGAGCACCCCCCGTACCATTCTACATAAGTTTTGGTTATAGTGGCCCTGCCAAACGACCCTAAGGGTATACGAGCAGGGTGCTATAACCTGTGCGTGCACTGAAACCTTCTAAGTTCAGGTTCTGACCCCAGACCAGGCAGTGTACATACACGTACAGTACCCTCTCTATTTTCCAGACAGCTACCGGAGCTAACGGCACGCACACTCCTGTTGCGCACAAGTAACGGTTGCCACCGCTAAACCGTTTTCTAATGACGACTTCAAGTGTAATTTGTTTATCTATGAAATTGCATCCTATGGTTTTGGAAAGAGCAGTCCTGCCTGTTGCAGGCAGGAGAGGTGACCCTGTTACAAGTAATGGCATAGTGTCCACCCGTTAGCGCTTCCGCGAACATGCCAGATGCACTTCAGTATCGTGAACTCCCCATTAGCAACCTGAAAGCGAAGTATTGTACCCTCAATGTATAAATCCTGTACAAATACTTCACCCAAAAGCTGTTTTTATTTAAATCCATTGTATAGATAACGAAGTACCCTACGTCACCTCTAAACCGTGTAACTCTATCGACAATATTGACTGACTTATAGACAAAATTGAGTAGAAGATAGAAGGGACAAGAAGAGAGAACGACGAAGAATGGCGTGTAGTGAACAAGTAAAGAAGAAGATCAATGTTAGCAGCTGTAAGGAGGTCAAGGAGATGGCCATGAACCGGGAAGAGTGGAGGAGGCTACACCGACAGAACGTGGCTCTTAAATAGTATTATGATATAGACACTTGTTTTGTTCTTGAATAGATTATGGCATTAAGAGTTTCCCACACTAACACGTTAGTTTGCTGGGGCCGAGCAAAAAAATCATTAGATATATGAAAAGTACCCATTGAATGCAACGGTTTTCTTGTAAAATTTCGAGGTAAGTTTGTGTTTTTTTTTCTATCGTCAAAAGTTTTGCGAATGGTGTTTTAACAGCGTAATAATTAGTATATATCCTCAATTTTACTATTATATTTTTTCCGAAGTATTCAATCGGAAGCGGAATCAATCAAAGCCATTTGAGGTTGTATAGATTGTATAGAGAGTAACACAAGATAAATCTCCTACAATATATGGTGCATTATTCTTTGTTACAGCAAAAAGGTGTCAGTGAAATAGCGCTGCAAATATTTACTCTAATGTTCGTAAAACAAAGGCTTATCTTAAGATCAATAATAAAAAAAAATTAAAATATCAATCAAAAACGAAGTAAACAACATTTTGCAACGCAGCTATAATACTTAAAACCTTGAAGAAGTAAATCGATTATTCCGCGATATCGCTGGCGTAGCGATACCGCCATTATTTTTATTCTTGAAATAAAGGCGTAACACGGTTCTTTGTGATTTGCTGTACTTTACATATACAGGGTCTTAGAATAATAACGGATAGAAACCTAGTCCGCACACGCTAAGTGAGGCAAATTGAAGCACTCCCAGTGGGCCTACGCGAGCGGGCGGGCCTTCAGCGCTCAAGGTCAACTTGCACCGCGAACAGCTCCAGAATTTTAGTTAAAAATACGTCAGACAAACATAAAATAGATACTACTTATACTACACTTTTGAGGGAAATGTTGTTCCATGGCACCATTATTTGTCTATTTGTGTGCGTGCCGACGAGCGTAGATACAAGTTGCTTACGCCTACAGGTATTTGATTTTTGCCTCACTTGTGACAGTTCGTTTGATATGAAACTATCATTCTATGCGTTATTATTCTAAGTACAGGGTAATTTGTAAAATATTAACAATCTCGCAGGACTGCATTACTAACATCATAAACCACAACTTTTGTTCCATGACTTATTTTCATACAAAAATTAAAATATTTAAATAGATAGCTTTATACTCCGTCCAACCATTTACTTAATTTTAAACATGTGAATGCCTCCGAAGTTCCATAATTATTGATATACAACCATAGACGAAAAGTGCAATACTTGCTAGACTCTTTTATTTTTTTAATTTTAGTGAAGCGACCTGCTCTTTAGCTCCGATATTTATCGAGCCACCAGATTATGTAATCAAGATTATTCAAGCTTCAGACTCGTGAAGAGTATGCCATGGCAAACGGGTTAGAATACAATCCGAAGAAAAGCGAGGTCATGGTGTTTAAACCGATCAAAATCAAACAGTATAGGTTGCAGATAAAGTAAAATATCTTAGTCATAGGAAATGAAACTATTTTTCCGGATTTAAATCGCGTATATTTGTTTTTTCAAACAAACCGACGTTTCGGGCCCTTTACAGGTCCCATGGTCACGGTTGACTGAGGTGGTACAGTCTTCAACCAGTTATGTCTAATATTAATGCAAACCACCCTATTTTTTCACTATAGTCACAATAGTTATTAATTAAATACCTTATTTTTAATTTTACAAAGAAAACATTCCAATTTACGCTACATTAAGTTTTACAAATTATTTTATTGATTTAAATCCGGAAAAATAGTTTCATTTCCTATGTGTAACGATCGCGAAAACCTAAGAACTCGATATATCTTAGTTATATTTTAACAAGTGGTGTAAACGATGATCTGGATGTTGAAAGAGAGCGCAGGGCGTTGGCGGTCGGGGTAATATGATTGCTCGCAGGTTTGTTCAATGCTCATGTTAAAATAACGCTTTTTAAAGCTTATAGTCAATCTTTTTACTCGAGCAGCCTGTGGGTTAGGTATTCGAAACGGGCCTTTAACGCCCTGTACGTGAAATGAAATAATGGCATTTAGAATGCTGGCGGGACTGTCAAGCTGGTATAGTGCATCGGGTTTGTTTGCGGTAGCTCACACGGACAGCTTTCAATCCATCATGCGCAAAAAGTTTGTCTCGCTGATGAGTCATATGAGGCTCAGTACTAACAGCATTCTAAATGCTCAAGCGGGAAGGTATGATTGTCATATCTTGAAACATTGGATAGCGCAAGCTAAGGGCGTAGCCCAGTTTGAAACTACGTACTAATCTTGATATAAGTTCTTTTGCTAACATACTATGGATATTTTATGATAAGGAATAAGAATTATTATTATTATTATTATCTTGTTTTTGAAACCCGCTCACATTCACGATTAAAACTTCTTTATAAATAAAATCGATTATTATAAAAAATCGAATCGAAAACGCATTAGGACATCACTAATTCATTAGAATTCGATCTGTCAAAAGTTAAATAATAATAAAATAAAAATATATAAATAAAAATAAAAATGTTTTATTCGTTCATTTTAAAGGGCCATCGTACAGGGGTGGATGTTTCCTTTTGGTCTTGTCAGGGTCTCCGTTAGGAAACATCGCTCTTCTATAATATTAATAGTAATCTTGTCCTATATTATTTTAAGATGATGAAACAGATTACCTTAATATGTACTAAATTGGTGTTACAACTAATACAAATTTCATTAATTACTGTAATTTTTCACTTTTCAGACTAAAAATAGATTAACCTAAGTGTTAGTGTGTGTGAGTGCAAGTATGTGTACAAGCGTGTGTAATTATGTCTAATATGTGAATGTGTGTTATCCATCCGTAAGACGTAAAGTATCCAAAATTATACATTGTCATACCATGTTCAACAGTATCATATTTAACCGACTTTTAAAAAGGAGGAGATTCTCAATTCGACTGTAAGTTTTTTTTGTATGTTTGTTACGTGATAACTCCGGTATTTGTGAACCGATTTTCATGATTGTTTTTTTTATTGGAAAGAGAGTACCTCCACAGTGGTCCCATTTCGTTTTCAAGAAAATCATCCACCTCTAAGGGTGGCGGATCACGCATGAACATTCATTTTTATAAATAGCGCCTAAATTTTACTTAAGGAGCAATTATTTTAATGGTTGGTTTTGCTATTCTCCAATTCAAGGCGTTTTTCTCTCAATATACTTTGAGTAGTGAGAACCGATTTTTATTATCTCCTGTGTCAAGTCCTGTATAGTGGCGAACAAGGGGATATTACAATAAAACTTGGCAAACAGATGTAATTCCACGTACGTTTGAGGCCGGTTTTTTTAGTACGCTGTACTGAGATTATAATTGCTTGTCTCATATATAAGAAGTTACTGAAATAACAGTTGTATTATATATAAGTTTATATAAATATTTATATACATGAATTAAATTTCGATTTGTGTGTATTTATATTATTTATTTACATTACAATTGTTGATTATTTAACATACTTCACTCCCTTTTGTGATCTGGACTATAGCCTTTGACTTCGCCTCATCATTTTTTTATGATGTTGGTATTGGACGGAAATTCTCGAATCTAAGTCGCGTGTATTTGTTTTTTCAAATAAACTAACGTTTCAAAGGTCACAGCTGTCTAACGGCCCTAAAAGTTGGTTTCAAAAAGAAAACAAATATATACATGCGATTATACAAACTGCCTCCGTGCCGAACGGTTACTCGGCCGCACTGCTACGCAGAGGTCCCAGGTTTGATTCCCGGACCGGGAGAAATATTTGTGTGGCCTACATTTCGACTCGTCCGCAGAACAAAGACCTATGTGCAAGACTACTTGTTCTCAGGACATAGTACATTTCGTTCGTTCTTCTTCGATGGGGATGTCAGATCGACTGTTGTTTGATTTTATATTTCCGTAACGAAATAAGGTACACACGGCAGCACATCGTACTACACATTGACCTATCTTGTTTCGTTGCACTGGAGGCGAGTTTCGAACAAAAATGTGTAGTCTGATGTGCCGTTGTCCGTAAATAAATTCTCAAAACACCTTTATATGGGCCTTAGTTTGAATAACGACATTATTTTCGTAATGTACCTATTCTCTTTTCGCTATATAATCACAACGGACTCTGTTCTTCGGATGAGTCGATTTATTTATTTCGTGAGTTTGGGTGTATTCTGTGATTATCTATGTGTGTGTCCATGACACCAGCGACACTGGATTTCCCTTTTTTTTAATGTTTTGTTTTTTATGTTTTTTAGGTTATGTTGAATTATATTATTATTTAGATCCGAAATAAAGCTTACTTTCATTTCCTATGTGTAACAATCGCGAAAACTTAACATTACACATTTTTTTGTTATGATACGTTTGTTACGCCTATCCATAACAGTGCCGTTCAAAGGGCACTGCCACTGCTCCCGTCTCCCTGAGACATAA
>NW_020653770.1:3851819-3889445 GCF_003589595.1 Hyposmocoma kahamanoa
TTCCTGGACGTGTGCGTCTTCGAAATGTTTTTCTGCACCATTCCCGATATGCAGAGTTCATCCTCATACTTCCCTTCAGCGTCAAACCAAATTAAGGTCACTGTTATAATTTAACTTTCCGTTTATTTAACCCCTTTCACGTTGACAAAATCTTAACCCATTTAAGCCCACTTTAATCCATCACTGTCAAAACCTGTCACCGAACGCAATCTAGCAAACTCATCCTGTCGTTTTGTGTACCGGGTATGGTTAAGTCAAATTTGACATTGTGCCCTGAGATTGACTCTAAAATATATCTAATTAACTAGGCTTTGTAAGGAGCATCCCACAAGAGCGCGACGTGCCGACGCGGTGTACATATTTTTTAGTAGCAGTAGAGCTCTATCACCATACCTAGGACAAAAAATATAACTATAGTCTATATTCTTTGAAGACAGAGTAACTTGACACTTGCAGGGTAACCAATTGTCATAAAATTATAAATAGTCATGTAGCTGTTGTCGACAGTTTTATCGACAGATTGTCACGAAAGGTAAAATTTTGCCAAAGAGCATCTGAATTATGAATGTTACGAGCGACGTTATAATGAATTATTAATTGCGTTATTGCCTTCTTATTTTGACAGTTAGCCTACTAGCATCGGAATCAATTTTTATTTATACACTTTTTAAAATAACTGAGGGATTTTATAATCTATACTAATAGGAAATGAAACTATTTTTCCGGATTTAAATCGACAGTCAACCGTGGTTTGTTTGAAAAAACAAATATAAACGCGATTTAAATCTAGAAAAATAGTTTCGTTTCTTATCTATACTGAATTACAATGAAAAACTTTAAAATATGTGTCCTTGGATTTATAGTAGACATAGTTATACATAGTATAAACTTACAAAATTGACAATTCAAATGACAATGCCCAGCAGTTGGACGAATAATTTCAAATGAAACAAGTTAGACTATTTATCCCGTTACCTATGTTCAGTCGATAGTCGATAGAATATTTTATAGACTGCAATCTCTAGCTGCTTGCAATCGGGCAACACTGTTGCTCAATAAACTATCATTTTACTCCATCTTCAAAAAAGATAGACTATAAGTCATAGTTCGATAAAATACCACTTGAAATGATATCGGATATTCTGTTTTTTGTTACTGTAAAATGTCGGCCACTACAGAATAATGAACAACATTGTTTCGCAAAATATGATGTCACGAGTAGATTAAGTAATTTTGAATGACAAAAATCTGTATAATACTTTTAAAGTTGAAAATTTACTTAACAGTCATTGACTTACAATTATATGGACGTCGGGTCCGCGCTAAAAAGTGTCCGAACTTATAGGGCGTTAAAATCGTATACAGAGCGTCATTCACGCTTTAGTCTTCGTTTGTTCGACTGACAGCGAAGCAAGCAAAATTAGACAGTACTGCGATGACATTACAATTTAAATACAACGTTTTAGGTTTTTCATATTCCTTTACGTGTCACTACGTTTAAATAGGTTGATTTGGGACATTTTTTTCGTGGTTTTTGTATTAGACCCGTCGTCCATTTATTTGTAAGTCAATGTTAACAGTAGAGCTCTTTGTGAATGAGTTCGTCCAGGGATGTATACTGTCATCTTAGTTATTTTTGCCGCGAGGCAGTAATGTGAGTGAATATTACTGCGTTTAGGTTTGGAAGGGAAGGGTGATGGTGAAACTATGGCATTCATAGGGTTATTTGCGTCAAGTCAAGGCGCTTGAGTGACTAATCAGTTCCGGTTGGCACATGGACGATCAGTTACTTGCGCTGGTTAACTTTTTTAAAACAAAAATCAGTTTTTTGTTGTTTACATCCATAGCTTTTTGTATTTCAGAAAGCAGTGTAGCAACCATTGACCTACCAACGTCACTATTTTTATCTAATAACAGTAAGTTTTTTATCGAGTTCTTAGGTTTTCGCGATTGTTACACATAGGAAATGAAACTATTTTTCCGGATTTATATCGCGCATATTTGTTTTTTCAAACAAACCGACGTTTCGGGCCCTTTACAGGTCCCATAGTCACGGTTAACTGAGGTGGTACAGTCTTCAACCAGTTATGTCTAATATTAATGCAAACCACCCTATTGTTGCACTATAGTTACAAAAATTATTAATTAAATACCTTATTTTTAATTTTACAAAGAAAATATTCCAATTTACGCTACATTAAGTTTCACAAATTATTTTATTGAATGAATTTTTATTAAGTTCAATTTATTATTAATTATTAATAGAAATTAGAATAAACTAAAACATATTAATTAGTACTGCAGTCTTATGTCTGTTTGGGATTTTTCATTAGAGGAAATACTGGATCCCAAACTGGTGGTACGAAGAAACCATCTTCCCTGTTGAAATTAGGATGTTTTTTAATTTCAATGGCCTCTCCCAGTAAGTTTTTTGTTTGTTTTTTTTTTTCAGTTACGAACATAATTTATGCTATAAGTCTGAAAAAAGTTTCAAGTTCCAAATATTTTGCGATCATTCCTTTACAATTTCGGTGCTCTAGGAAAAGTGTGTGTACCCTTGCCTTATCTGTAATAATATCGTCCATGCATTTGTACATTATTTTTAACATGCTTTTATTTTATATTTCAGTCGCCTTTACGTAAGAAAAAACCCAAACTTACACCAGTTTCTAAGTTGATAAGATGTTCATAAGACAATTTTTTTTCTATTTGTAATATTTCATCATTTTAATGTTTACAGTAATATATACAGTAAGTAATTACAAAAATACAATTCAAACATATTTAGGTTTTTTAATAAAGAATTAAATACTTTTTTACTATTATTATATTTATTTTCACCATGAGCAAGCAATGCATTCACATACCCCATGTGCGTTTATTTACCCCACAAGGGAGAGTACGGTGTCCCGCAATTTGGGTCAAGTGAACGCATTCCGGTTTTATACATAACAAGAAGCAAAAATTTCTAAATTACAAAAGTGTTCACACTTGACCCGAATGACTTTATGTTGAATTTGTGGATAAAGTAATGTAATGTATTTTCAATTTGATACCAAATGTCTTACGAGACTCGGCTTTGTTAGGGTTCTATATGAGCCAGTTTACTCCATACACGTATTGTAGTGGTAGTACGCAGGGAAAGACTGGCAAAGAAAATGGTAGAAGTATGTTTGTGTAAAATACACGTGTTATGGTGGTGAATCTTTCCTTGATATAGTTTTTTTTTTATGATACTAAACGACTGGACGAGCAAGTCGTGCGCCTGAAGGTAAACGGCACGCCTGTCTATAACAGTTGCAATGCCAATCAGAGCTTTAAATGGCAAAGATCTGAGGTGATCTGCCTCTGCGCCCATCACCCAAGGACATAAGTTGAAAAGTCCCATGTGCCTCTAATTTCACCAGCACCTTCACCCGAACGCAGAAATGCTCACATTACTTCTTGGCGGCAGAATTGATAATATGGCAGTACTAGACTGGATGAACTCTTATAGTGTATCGGTGGACAATTAGTAACATACGACGTAAAATAAAATATGAATGAACTGAGAGTTATACCGAAGAATGTATGAGACCATACTGGCTCTTTTAGAAACATAATTGCGAAATACGTACAAACATTTTACCTGAATTTAACTTGTACATTTAAACAATATCACAACCCAAAATGTCACCGCTTTTCTTTGTGCTCTATTGCTTAATTCTATAGAATTATATCACGCTTTATCACAGACGGCTGATTCCGCCAATATTCATAATAGGACTGTTATAATAATATTTGTAAATGTTTCTTGTGCGATAATAATACGGCTATGATAACACTATGTAACAAATTTTCAAAAATTTGCTGTTTCTGGTTTGATTGTGGCAGCGAGTATGTAGACAATAGTAATTATACCTAACGCGACCATAAGTCCCGCTTTGAGCGGGACAGTCCGGCTTTTAAGCTTCGTGTCCCGCTGTCCCGAAAATACTTAAAAATGTCCTACTTTAACATAACATGACACACTTGACATATAAATTTAAAAATCATGCAAATGGTTACATTCATATTCAAGAAGTAAATCTGAAATTTTAAAGCAAATTTTTTCATCCGAAACGCAACATCTCTAGCCGGAGCTAGTAGCTGTAAAGGCATCTAACTGGGTGACAAAATACTTTCATAGATTTCTCATAGATGACGCTACGGCTAAAAAGTCGTTGATAAACCAAATACAAAGATACGACAACAAAAATTCGTGTGTTCCGCTGATTCAGGAGCAGTGCCACTCAGAGCTTTAAACCGCAAAGATTTGAGGGGCACCATGTGCATATGAACAGTTTAAGCGATAATATGACTGACAAAGGTACACATTTGTCTAAAAAATTACTAATTACTTATAAATGTTGAACGTTATTATCAAAGTATAAGCACACGATGTCAAGTCATGTTATTTTTTAAGCTTCAGTGATATCCTGTAACTGGCATTATGTACTGGTCACGTTAAATAGATTTTTAAGTTTGAATTGTGTGCTGTTGAATATCATTTAATAAATAAATCACTCTAATAATGACTGTAACTATATAAAAACTCAAGACATAATAATTTTTGAAATTTCCACTAAATTTCAACCAAACAAAACAAGATCAAAGTACAATTGGATCAGTCGCGCTCATTAAACGTCATTTTCATGAGCTAAGGCTTATTCTCCCGGACTAAACGGTTAGATTTTGTAAAATATGATACTAATTTAGATCATGATACTTTGTTTTTGTTTGTTGATATTGTTTTTTTTGTGGAAGTATTCCTTTTTTTTAATTAAATGGGATTGCTCTTGACCACTATAATAATAATAACAATAACCCACTCACTCAACATAGCCCCGCACTAGGGAAACCCTGGTTCGCGGGTGCCGTGGACACACACATAGACAACCCCAAATTACACCCGAACTCACGAGAGAAATAAATGTAGGCCATACAAATATTTCTACCGGCCCGGGAATCGAACCACTGCGTGGCAGAGGCATGAGGCAGTTAAAAAAGTAAAAATGTATAAAGATGGTAAAGTTAAAATATTCAATTTAATGAAATTTGGCCTGCAGCTTTCCAAATCACAAAGATTCCTTCGATCTGTCTGGACTCGAACCAGTGTCTGCTGCCATACCGGGGCCACCGCTGTTACCCAACTGACAAACAGACCCATACGAATTACTCTAAGTGTTATAGATCTTTGTGAGAGATAAGTTCAAAGACTTACATTTATTGCACCAGTGTTTGGTACTCGAACTTGTGTTTCTATACTAAGATTCCGATTGATATTCAAACTTTGCCATTTACGAGGTTTAAAACTTTAGTGAAACAAAAACTTTATACTAAAGGTTTATTATACAGCTTCTGCGTACTTGGATGACAAAAATCCCTGGTTAGTGACCCGTTTAGCTCTTGCAAGTAGTTTCGATGATGTTTAAATGAAATATTGTAATGATAAATGTATATTTACAAAGAGCAACCCCTAGAGTTTCTTGCTCATTCTTCTCAGGGTAATGAGCAGTAGAGTTTAATCAGTATGACGATTTGAAGCGTAATTTGGTTACGAAATAAATTATGAAATAAAGATTATTTGACCATGTGTCTGTGGCATCGTAGCTCCCAAACGAATAGACAGATCTGGACTTTTGGATCTTTTTTGTTTGAAATGGTTTCTTTTATATTTAAAGGTTAACTTAATCTGTATGAAAACAATTAAGGAAAATAATTAAAATATGTGGCAAGCAGTATGTGGCTGAATTGCAATAAAATTTGTTGCTTATGGTATCATTTGTTTACTGGCTATGAACCGTGAGGAGAGGAGAAGACTACACCGACAAAAGTCTGACTCTTAAATAAGATGATGATGGTATCATTCGTGTTAATTTTAAAACTGCACAAGATAGGTAGTGTGTTAAAGTTAAGTTAAGGTAGTTTCATCCCTTGCAGTCTGCGTTCAGTAGTAAAAAAGCAATAACTCAAATACACCCATTAACAGCAAAAAGCGTCATTAAGTTTTGTAGCAATATCTGTGGCCAGTAGAACCGAGTTATCACTTCAAACGTAATGTAACAAAACTGAGTTTATTGTTTAGATAACATGCTTTACAAAAGGATAAATCTTAGCTAATATTTACGAGAAGAAATTTACAAGCTGAATTAACTGGTCTCGATCATAATGATTTCTTTATTGACAAACATCACATTAATTGGATAGCTCAAATTGGATAAGGTCGCACAGGGGGTTGCTTTCGTGTTGTTTGTATGTTATCGTTGGTAAGGTCACTATATGAAAATAAGGAGTGAAGTCGATGGTCAACAAGATGAGCTTAATGTGTGTGTGTTACTTGGAAAGATAACGACAGCGCGCGGCCGTTGTCTGTGAATTCGCCGCATGACAATTAAAATCCGTTTCAATCTGATCCCTCTTTTGTAGTTTCGAACTTATCACTTTGAAATGTGGATAAATTAATTGCAATCCATTTACGTTGCTATTTCATGATCGACTGAACGAGTTGATAATGAAGACTGAATAAGCCAATTATCAATCCACGAACGTTTCTTAATATTCTTGACTAAATTAGTGATGAGGGTGTTTCCCTCAACATATTCCATACGGCCTTATCCGATATTCATTACATTATTTATGACGATCTCAGTGGCCCAGAGATCTATCTACCAATGACTTTTATTTTGCTGGACTACTTCGCAGAGGTCACGGGTTCGATTTCCGGGCCGAGAGAAATATTAGTGTAGCCCACATTTATGTGTCTCGGGAGTTTGGGTGTAATTTATAGTTGTCTGTGTATGTTTCAAGATTTCCTTGGTACGGGGCTATAAGCATGTGCGTTAATATAATTATCATTTTTGAAGTACAGTCAATGCCCTATGATACCTGACCTTCTAACCAAACATTTGATTTTGACTAAATAAATGTTGAATGAACGAACTTAATCTTTAACCTGTGAGCTCTAAAACTAATTTTTGTATTCTTCCTATTGCATCATTAACTACTTTTACTACAGTGTACAAATTTCAACCATAAATGCGTAGGAAGGTTCTCAAAACCAAAAGTTCGGCTAGGGATCAGGTATCAGGCTATGAATATGTGAGTTATAATTACTATTATTGTACTATTATTTGTGCACGTCTACTGGGAAGATTTCTCACTAATGGTAAAGGAAAACCATCTTAGTTCTGCACGTCGGTGATGGTCACAACTCTTGGAGTACGTCAAGTTCCCAACGTTTCTTTAAGAAAACCAGACTCCAATATTGGGAATTGTAACGAGTTAACAAAGGTGAAGATGAAAGCACGAAATCACTATAAATAATGTAACAAAAACGACCGCTCTTATACATCATGTTAACAAATAAGGTATGGCAAAAATGTTATGAAGAAATTTGTGAAAAAAAATATGGGATCCCTCGTACAAAGTGCCCGCAATCAGGCAAACATAATAGCGATATCATTTTTACGAAGCACAACCAAGCAAATGAAATATGGCCCAACCTTTATCTTGTACGCCTGTACCCGTAAATAAAGGCAAAAATTTTGAAAAGACCTTAATAATGTTCAACTGGGCAAATAAGTCAGTCGTAGCAATAGGGAGCTATATGCAAAGCTAACCTTAAATGGCGCCACTATCGCTGACGCTTCTCATTGATGTTTGACACTCAGTTGACAAGCGTGTCTAGAGGCTTACAGATGACTCGGGGTTAATAGAGACGAAGCTGCAGAGCTTTGGACACCGTCGTAAAGATGTCTGCTAACCGATATTCTACAAGATAGTGTGCGATGTAATTGCACGATTTAATTTCGCCATCCCTTTCCATACTATACGTATACTTGGGTTTCACACCTGTGTTGAGGATATTCCAAGGATTCGCATGAAGTGTTACGCTTCCATATTTATATGGCGAACGACTATGGGAGTGGAATTCTCTGCCCGCAGACTGTTCCCCGAACGTTATAACTTGTGTCTTTTCAAGGCGAGAGCGAATAGGCATTATTTAGGTGTGCATGCTCCATTATCGATCTTATCGTCACTTTCCATCAGGTAAAACAGAGGCCAAATGCACACTTATATTTTATATTTAAAAAAGATGTTAATCTTTACCGATAAAAAATGTATCCCATGGTGCATTTTGTTACAATTGAAAATAATTACTTTCTTACGTGATATGCTAAACAAACTCACCATTTAGAGGGTCTCAAACTAGGACATTCCATGTACTATATGTACCAGAGCTACGGAGTTTACTATGGGGTAGATAGAACACCTAGAGCAGACTCTTTTTAAAAAGGTTTCCCAAATTGATCCTACCGGAACCTTCTCTTCCAACGTCCACAGTTGTTACGATTCGGCCATCGAGGTCGTCTATATGCATTAATCCATTAATTTTATTTCTTTTCACTTCATATAAAATTTGACAGTCCACCAGCATTTGTGACGGAAGAAATAATCGTGATTTAGAAATCTCTCCAATGAATATAGTGTACAAGTACAAAATAAAATATAAAAAACTAGTACCACGCTCAGAAAGATGAAGCTTCCCATTTTAATAACTTTCAACGACACTTAAGTAGAGCCGTGGGACAGTCCAATTTAGCTATAATTGGGTACCACAAGTCGGCTTTATTTTCATGATGACTGTTTTCTACGTTTATATACTACCACTAGACAACTATACATAAACTAGAACAAGGCTTCGCATCTCCAATGAGTGAACTGTTTTCCGTAATATTATTATAACAAAATAAATTTATGTCCTTCTTGTCGGACTGGCTAGCGATGGATTCATGTTCTTTTGTTTAATATTAGTGTCACTTGTTGTGACCACTTGACCAGAGAGGTCTAGTAAAGAAACGATTAGTGGCGTTGCGACAAATGCGAGCTTTGATCATATCGGGTAAGTTTTCAAAAGATTTTAGTAATAGAAAGAACATGTCGTCAGCATAGAATAATGGTGAGTTTTTGGTTACGGTAGTAAAGCCATCGCACATGTTATGGCTGGAGTATGTACGAGAGGAGAAGTGCAAAAAGCTAGGAGCTGCAGCACCGAGAGAAATGATCTTTTTTATAACACCACGTGACGGAACGAACAAGTCATGCAGTTGCAGTGCCACTCAGAGCATTAAATCGCAAAGATATTAGGGGCACTGCCACTGCGCCAGTTACCCTGAGACATAAGTTGAATCCCATGTGCCTGAAATTTCACCAGCAAAGGAGGAAAGAAGGGTTAACCCTTCAAAACCGGAACGCAGTATAGCTCACATTATTGCTTGGCGGCTGAAATAGGTAAGGTAGCAGTACTTTACTGGATGAACTCTTTCAAAAAATCCATACGTAAATCCAAACCACTTATGCCAAAAAGACTGAGAACATCAGTAAATTAGAAGTAGTTATAATAACGTAAGTATTCATATAAATACAGTTAAGTTAACACCATACGAAGATAACATCTGATGCTAACCAGAACTCGATCATGGCAACGTTGTCGGCGGCAACGTCGCAGTTCACATTCAACAAGTAATCCGAACACAAGCTCCGAATCGCTAGAGTTATGGTTTCATTTGTACTATTTCGTAAATTGTAAACTCAATAAATCTGCATACGTCCTCAATCGACGTTCTACGTTATTGAAATAACGAAAACTCCCGACTCCCCGAAAATTACGAAGACACATAAGTCTATGCTAAACACGACTCGCAATCAGCGATTGCTATTAGTGTTTCACTGTACTTTTAAACCTCGTAAATGGCAAATGTTGAATATCTATCCTGTTTGGACATACATACGTGATCCCTTTAATGAATTTCTGACTTTGTGAAGGCGACTGGGGCCCGGATTGTAAATTATCCCGACCGCACGTTTTTGCAGGACATAGATTATTAATAACAGCGGCATTACCCCAAAGCAAAATACTGTATGTTATTAAGAGGGAGCAGAGGAAAAATTTCTAATCTTCGATTTGATTTTAGAGGGGTATATCCACTTTAAAGTTAAAAATAAAATATTGTATGAGTAACTCTGCACGACATATTCAAGCATAGACACTAATCAGAAACATAAAACAATAAAGTTTCCTCGATAGATAAAAATCACAATATGACCTCTAATTTTCACATTTTTTCGATTCATCCTCGAAATGCTACAGGTTATTAGGACAATAATTAGATAATTAATTATCGAGAACTGTCACTACGGATTTTTTTTCATCCCTTTAGTTTTAGAGTTATTCCGCTAAAACGAATTTGGTACTTTTAATGCGCAAAATTCAACATCTCCTGTCGCATGTCACGCGAACTTCAGGCATATATTTGTCTCACAAATATGGGCAGAGCCAACGTCAAAACTTTTTTGGCATGCTCCCTCTTAAACTGTGACAGTAGTAGTACCATATGTAGCGCTTTCTATGTCTGAAAGTTTTCATATTTGTTCAATCGCATACACTACAAACTGAGGCTTTTCGATAATTTAGTTACTTGTGGACATTGTAATGTTTTTAAGTTTCTTATTGTAGTCATCTGCTGTCTGTCCTTCAACCAGAAACAGATCTGTGCTATAGTTTTAATGTAGTTTGGAATAAAGAGTCCTGTGACACTTTTCTACTCTGCTGATTGTGTTCTACTGATTCAACTTTCTAGTATCCTAAACGTATTCAAACGGCTCAAACCACCTAAATGCTTTCACATACGAAATATATAATACTAAAATTTATTATCTAAATTAATATCTAAAACTAAATCTTACTTTACGAGGTAATTTTTTTAGTTTTTGACTATGACAATTGTGACCACCTCTCTAACATTGGCCAATGGAAATTCCACAAAATTTGTTTTTTTTTCTCATTGAGGAGCGGGTTATTAAGTGGAAAACCAATAAACACCATCTTATTTAGTTACGACAACGGTAAATAATGCAGCAGTTAGTACGGAGACGGCCGGTATGCAAAACCCAAAATGCTTCCCGTAATATCCTGACATTATCTACTACTAAACATCTTTATGGAGCATAAAATTCCCGCTAAAGAGCAATATACTTAGGATGTTAACGACTACGTTGACACTTCGTTATTGTGACGAAGAATAGTGCGGTGTACACCTTGTTTTTGTTTTTCAAATCGTTATGCCCGCACCTTCCCGTGAACGTGAACTCCATACATATGTAGCAGCGCGGTTTGTATATGTGCACGCCCGCCGAGCGCCGTGTACAGACGCACACATTCGCATTATCTCGCAGTGCACTGAAATTGCATATCGCGAGTCGTCACACGCATTGTTCATTATAGAATTGAAGCGCTCGCTCCGTGTTTTAAAAATGACATCAACTGGTAGACGTGTTTATTGTTGTTTGTGGTTTTTGTTGTACAGAATTGTTTAGCATTCAATTTCTATTTTTCAATCACACTCCATAGTTAATATACCAATCCGCGATGCTGGTATCAAATAAGAACCCATTGCATTTAACTAGGGCTACTTTAATATAGTAGACCTTCTCCGTGCAAGAGTTCGTCCAGAAAAATATCGCCAAGTTACCTATTTCTACATCCAACATGTAAGCATTACTGCGTTTCGGTTTTGAAAGGAAAGGGTACCTACTGGTGAAATTACAGCCACATCGGATATTTTGCGCAGTGACTTTACGATTTAAAACTGTGAGTGGCAGTAGAGCTTCTTGTGAAAGAGTTCATCCAGGGAATTACAGCCATTTCACCTATTTCTGCCGTCAATTTCTAGAGAGATACATGGGACTTGTCAACTTATGTCTCAACTTATGTGTCAGTGCTCCTCAGATCTTTGAGATTTGAAACTCTGTATTTATTCGTCTTATCACTTTGTATAAAAGAAAACACATCTTGTTACAGGACGTCTCGCGTTTCTATAACCATTCCTTGACCACCATTCGCTTGTCACTTTACTCCATTTGTCTTCACGCCTCGCAATCTATCACAGGTCCATTTGTCTAGCCTATAATAGCCCCAAGTATAGTTTTCAGGAAACAGATACGTGTGTAGTATTCCAGTCGTTTACGGTGTGCATTCATAAGGAGAAAATTATGCGTTTCGTGCGACTGTGTGTAGTATCAATGATTAAACAATGAAATGTTTAAGGCTTTCTGGTCGACCGAAGGAGAAACTTTCCCCGAAGTGTTTCCACCCGATAAGAAATATCCGGAAGAACAATAACAACTAACAACCAAAGCAGGCTAAGTATCAAGCTCGAAATTCCCACAGTATTAAAGGTTTTTCGTGGAACAAATTACAAGCGAACGATCTAAATACGCACGACTGAGTTTTACAAATGCAGTATCTCTATCCCTGTTATCTGCGAAACACACAGATTTTTTTCAGGAGAGCAACTTTATGAAAAATCACGTATTTTGCCAAAAAAAAGTACTTAATTATCAGTCATCCTGACTAACAAGGAATGTAAATATATTAAACATTGCATTGGTTCCCCATAGTAAAACAGTCTTTGACACCCATGTCAAACACCTACCCATAGAAACTTGTCACTAACAAAGTAATCCAAACATCCAGTATATAACCAGAAATAGAAACGAAATGCCATTTAATTTGTTTGAAAACTGTTCTGCCATATCATTACTGTGACAACTGCGTTCCGATTGGCCAGCCCGAATTCGACACAATTGGCGGGTGTCGTCAATTGTTTCACTTCAAATCGACCAGTTAACTTGAGCTTTGCTATAATGGACGAAAATTGCAAAAAATTACATATTTAATATTTAATTACCCACTAAGTTTAATAATTAGATGTTTGGCTGTTTTTCCTTACACCACCGAATGTACAGCGAGCCATTGTTAGAGTGATTATCTTTATTACAATAAATACAGAATATTTTTGGAATATACGGAGACGTACACACAGGTCAGTTGTTGCCGCTGTCTATATTTCAGTGCAAACGAGAGTTGATATTTATAAGCCTATGTATGGCCCTCATCTTTAATGTATGGCCCTTATTTCGTCTCTATTTCTGGTTATATACTCGATGAATCCAAACCTTCGTTCTTCGTCCATACCAAATGGTCGAAATTAAGTCTTACAAAATATTTATTTGTACGAGTGCTTGATATGAGTGTCAACTACTACAAAACGTTTTTGCATTTTTTTTGCACCAATGTTTGACAGGCCTCTAAAATAAACTATAAACGATATACTTCAATAAATACACACAAAACAAATTGTTTGTACAGTTTCTAATAGTATTAATAAGCACTTATCGAGTTAACAAAATTCCGAGTAATAAATACACTCAAATTACTCAAAGTCTTAACAATTTTTGTAAGAACACCAACGCACATTCAACTCGGATCACCTGTTTGCAAAAGCAGTCGCTACATTGAAAAAATATTGAGTGAATCGAAGAAAGCTCCTTAACGGAATTTATGTACGCCATTATAACACGATTTTGTAGTTATATCAATATATGTTTTCTTATTTTTTCATCATCTGTTGGGACTGTGTCAAATATTGGTACATTTACCTTACTTGCTTTGTATTTACAAGAATCCCAAAGTATTACGCCTTAGTTTAACCACGCGTGAGCGCAGGCGTAGTATGCCGCCACTACTGTTTTTATGTTTGATCGTTTTTTAATTCACGTAATGCATATGTAAACTACGATAGTTCCGTTTTAATTTTTTGGATATGTGATTTCCAAGTCTCATATCTTATGTGTAACAATCGCGAAAATTTAAGAACTTTGTAATTATATTTATGTTACAAATACACATTTTGTTATAATAAGTTACCAAAATGCTAGTGCGTTAGTTATGACATGGGCGGACGGATGTTCTGTCAAAAAGTTACAAATGACAATATTACACACCCAAGGTCATCCATTAAAATATGGTATTCACTTTAAAAGCTGGAAGAGATTTCTACTTCAAGCAAGAAAGCCGCCAATCTACCTTATATTATGTTTTTGGTTGTTCCAAGTAAATGTCTCTCGGAGTGCAATAGAGTGCTTAATATGTAAAAGTCTACTAATCTACTAGTATTTCTGCCGCCAAACAGTAATGTAAACTGTGTTCCGGTTTCGAACGGTGCTGGTGAAATTACAAGCACATGGGACTTGTCAACTTAAATCTCAGGGTGTCAAACGCAGCGGCAGTGTCACTAAGATATTTATGTAAGGGACAGGAGTGTCGCTTACGTGTCCCGTCATTTAATATTATAAAAAAAATCAACCCTATGCCAATTGAGGTAAGAAAGGTCTTAAGTCAAAAATATAAAGAGTAAGTAGTTCTCTAATATACTTTGGTCCTCTTACCACTCCTTTAAATGACAATGGTTTCTTATGCGACAATATAGGCGAAATAGGACAAACATCCGGTCCTAATATATCTGGTAAAATTCCATTTCTATCTCTCTCATTTTATGGCCCAACAAAGCTATAATAAAGGCTTTCACTAAAGGACATCGCACCCGAATATCAAAGTCAACGGGTTTATTAAAGCCCTAAATACGTTAACGCTCGGGTTATTTGTAAAACTGTTTGGGCATTGTTGAAAGGAACTTTCGTCACAATTCATTATTAATTTTCTGTTGAGCGTGAAGTGTTTTGTAAGAATAAGATTTGTCTGGGTCACTATATCACTGGTAGGGTGCGGTCCAGCTGCAACACTATCCTAAAGACATTTCTGGACGCTTTGACCTTCAATACAAGAATCATTGTATGGTGCATCTATTGACTAAATCTAAAATATCATTTATTTTAACCAACATGGATCATATATTACAAAGATTTAATATAATTTAAATCAAAATAAATAATAAATAATAATATAAATAAAATAAAACTACAATTGAATTCTAATTGTAAGTTTATTTTATTTTTTATTTTCATTTTGATTATATTAAATTTTTCGTGATCGTCGTGATCCATGTTGGTCGAAATAAATTATTTATTATTATTATATTTAAGCAGTTAAAACATGTGTGCTAGGCACTATTTATGAACTGTCCATATAATAGCTTGCTCGTTCTAGGACATTTTCGTCGTAATATAATTAATGAATCATTCCTTTTCGAAATGTCACATCAAATGGAAAATAACGGGTGCCTCAAAAAGAGACTTGGCCACAAGGAAGACGCAGAAAATCTAGACAACTGCAATATGAAAAGCTTGGAGCTAATTTCGTTGCGGTTGTCGTTTTTAAATTAGGTCGAGAAGGAATTAAACTTTGTTAATAGACAGAGCACAATATAAATTCCTTTATATTCTAAGACCTGGCACCATCCAGCAAATGTCAGACACGCTTCATATACATGCTTTCTTTGGGCACGTATCCAACCCGCGGAATCGTATGAATATTGTCGATGTTTAGTTGAAAGCGCCAGTTCGAAGTTTTTTTCATGGGACAAACATGCGTTTTAATTTTTCACGATTGTTCTAAAAAATTTACGTCCTTTTTCAAATTCAGTTTTAAAAATATAAACTTAATTAAAACTGAAATTCAATTTTAAAACAGGACGTAAATATTTTAAAACAGCCGTAAAATCTAAAACCTGCTACCGTGAAAAAGTTTTCGAAATGGCGCTTTTGCCCTTTCTATAAAACACCGACAATATACAGGCTGCTAACATATTAGGTTCCACCACTATGTTGTAGACGTATATTACTACATAAAACATGAAAGCTTTGATTTAAGTTTTTTTTTCTATATTTCAGCGTACATGCCTGCCTACAATGACTATTTATTCTCGTCTTGAAAAGCTCCAAGTTACAGCGTTCAGGAAACAAATCTCCAGACAGCGAGTTCCACTTCAGAAACGCTTCGATCTGTTTTCAATCAACTAGTTAGGTATTGAATATCGTCAGAAAAATCTTATTGAAATCATCCTGCGTGTAGAATTTCATTGCAGTCTTTTACTGGTAGGTTGGTAAACAGCGACTGAACATCAGTTAACTGTAGATCTTTGATTCCACTGATGAAATGGTATGAATTCTTCACATGAGTAGAAGTGTTCCCTCTCAATAGCGACAGTACCTTTGCCATGTGTTGAGCCAGTTTGTAGGTTGGTGTGTCAATCTGGCTAACTATGGGACGGAGTGGGGTGTCAGCCTTATGTATTTTTGGTAACCCATACAGTTTTGGAGGTTTTACGCAGCAGGGTACAAACTCACTTACATCAAGTTTCAGCGTATCGGAGTGTTTAGATATTAACTTAGTTGTTTTTTTGTGTTTGTTAACTTTGTTCTTTGATGACTGTACCACTTCAGTCAACCGTAACTATGGGACCTGCAAAAGGGCCCGAAACGTCGGTTTGTTTGAAAAAACAAATATACGCGATCTAAATCCGGAAAAATAGTTTCATTTCCTATGTGTAACAATCGCGAAAACCTAAGAACTCGATAAAATATACTTTTGCTGTTAGAAAGTTCAATTTGTACATGTATCACTTCATACAATACGTCATACAAACACATAACAAACACGGCGATATCCACCTTTACGTCTTAAGGTAACGTCCAAAAATGTATGCGTGTGTATCATTGAACTGTATCAATACGTTCATTTATTGAAACTTTATTGTACACTTCACTAAAGCACAAATGGCGAACTTAAGTCGTTGTTGTCGTAAGGCATCTAGTACCAATCAACTAGTGGACCAAATAGAAAAAAGAGCAATAGGTTGACTGGTTACCACTTTAAACCAAGAAAGTAAACAACATAAGACAAAACTTGATAGTTAATTTATACGGTATAAAAGAAAATGTAATCGTATTTATTATGCATACATAAGAAACGTACATATTATTGCAGCGGTCTTCGTGGACGTAAAATAATACCAAGTTGATAAGAAATATTACTATATTTTCCGTAACTGATCACACGTTCCTCAACACTGTAGTACAATCACTTTATGTAAGTAATTTACTCGTCTAGCCTTTCGGACTCTTTCACACCACTCGACTGAGCACCGGCCGATTCCGCCACCCCGTCCCTCCACTCAACCCTACTTTTTAGTAGCAGGGTCGGATGTGGCGGAAAAGGCCGCCGATTGGCTGATGAGAAAATTAACTAAAAATGAAAATATATATATATATATATATAATGTAATATATTCAATAAGAATATATTCAAATACTTAAAATTATAAGTGTGAATAATTATTTTAACGATCTACAATAAAACTTATTTGGTTGTAAACCTTTCCTTCGAATGAAACTGATACTGCAATTTAACATTATGCAATAGTCAACAGCGCCATCTATTTGTCACCAATATCCTATACAATACAATGCCATCTAGTGGTCACATACGATACTATTTATTATGTGCTAGGAATCAGTTATTACATTAATTTACTATGTATGACTACATCATCAATCTACAATAAAATTCTACAATATATAGTATATAATGTACGCACATCAACATTGTGTAGAGTCTTGAAAATTGTCAAAAATATGCTAGCGAAACATGCGTTTCATAACTTGGTCTGAGGTTTCCGTTTCCGTTTTGAACCGTAAATAAATAATTATTAGACGGAGCATAAGGAGCACTATATAACGACTGTTCCATACATTATAATAGGTATTATGGTACGAAATATGTATTTATCAAAGTACTTATTATAATGATTTTCGTGAATTTTTTTTTACACTTAATTTTTGTTTTGTTGTGCACTTAAACTCATTATTGTAATTATTGTGTCAATATAAAAGGGTTTTTGTGTTTTCTGATAAATGATTCAATAAATAATAAATAAGAACAAAAACTTGTCGAGTAATTTATTTCGTAGAATCGTTAAACCGCTCTCCTAGTTGTCATTTTGCAGTTGTTATCTTATTAAAGAAAGGGTGCTATATGTATGATTTTTATTGATATAAACATTAATATTGAATATAAAACAAAATAGTTTAATTAAAAAAACAATAATAAAAATATCAAATAAACTGATTCTCATAATGTTATCCGATGAGGTGATAAGATAATTATCAATAATTTCAAAGAAAAAAAATTAATCAACGTTTCATAGAAATAGTTATATTAATAATTTATCACAAAAATTTCTGCCCACTTTGTCAAAGAGCAACAAAAAACATAATGAAGCAGGAAATTAACGACACCCTACTAAATAAATTTCAATTTATTTTAAAGTAACGAATATATTTGTATACTAAAATAAATAAACCCAACATTTCCCAAGTTACACTCGAGATACAAGAATCCTAATTTGAATATTTGAAGCACATCCACTTAAGACTAGAGGAGACCAGAATACCCCAAGATCCGGTACAATACTCGCATTAGCATAACACAGATAACGGGCGTGTTGCTGTGTTACCAGTTCCCCTTGACCCGTTCTTGGACAGTAAAGCGTCGAACACACAGAGAGCAGGTGCGGGTCGGGCGCGTTTCGGGCCGGGACCGCGGCGGCTCTAATTCCGTGTATTTATATGGACGCCAACACACCAAATGTGGGCGCGGGGAGGAAATACAACTGCCGCGCTCCCGACCCGACACGCGCCCGACTCGCACCCGTTCTCTGTGTATTTCACGCTTAAGTGTTTTTACGGTAAAATTGAACATCAGAATATGATAGTACGGGATACCCCGTTCGCTATATGGATCTCAAAAAACCAACTATAGGTGCGAATTAAGGGATGAATTCAGTCTACGCTTTTTCCGGGAACCGAGTTCAATAAAACATGGCAAATAGATATAATTCCACAACCTTTGGAATCCTCCACTAGTTTGTTAGTTTATTAATCTTTGTTAAAAATTCGTAATTTGTTTTCTTGTGCAATACAGTGTTTACATACATACATACAATTATATTGGAGTATCGGCTCACAGAAATCTAGTAAAGCGAAACCGGTTTGGTTCCAGTGTTATACGTGTATCGGGCACTGCTTCTGCGCTTGTCACCTTGAGACATAAATTGACAAGTCCTGTGTGCCTGTAATTTCACCAGAACCCTTACTGACATTACTGCCTGGCGGCAGAAACAGGTAAGGTGGCAATACTTCCCTGGAAGAACACATTCACAAGGAGCTCTACTGCTACTAAATACATTTACAATCACACAATAAATTTAACTGGGACCAATATTGAGGTACCTTCTTTCCAATAAAGAAGTATCATCAATCGTGCAGAACAAAATGCTGGAGTTGTTCTAAAATTGTAATGTAAATAAAAGACTTGCCTGAGCGCTTGTACCGTCGGCGATACACTCGGCGGTAGGTGCTTATCGTGTAGCCTCGAGACTTCTACTGAAATTCTGCGAAACTCAAACAAACCGCCAATAAGTGTCATTCACCGCTCGTGGACGATAAAATACCACTTGAAATGGTTTGTTAATCAAGCTTCGCATTGGATTGTGATTAATTATGCCGCCGATGAATCAATATGATATTGGACGTTCCGTTTTTACTATGAAAATGTAGGGCGCTGCATAATAATCTAAATAAGACTAGTAATAAAACTTCAAAAAAGGAGGAGGTTCACAATTTGATTGTATTTTTTTGTATGTATGTTAGGGCGCGTTTCCATTACGTCGTGACAACGATAAATAAAACGTCACGTCATAAAGATGTGGCGTGCAAACTGCGGCTGCCTTGAACCGATTAATTGTCGTCACGATCTAGTGGACCAGCTGGATACGACAATCCACAACGATAAAATAAACGTCCCCGACAGTATAGTCGTGATATGGGAACAGGCTAGACGCGAGAGTCGTCCAACGATAAATAAAACATTACGACATAAATGAACCGATTTTGATGATTCTTTTCTTTTGTTGGAAAGTCACCTCAGTATTGGTGCCATTTTAACTTGAAGAAAATATTCCACCTCTAAGGGTGGTAAACTAGGGGATGAATCCGGTTTGAGGTCACTTGTTTTCTAATACAAGTAAATTTTAGAACACTATCAAAAATAAGTAAAAAAATCTTCTAAAACTATAAACATGTAGGTTGACACGTTATTTCTTATCAGGTTCCAATTCATGTCATAAGTCCAAATAATGTTATGGACTTCCCATACAATTGTCAGAGCTTTTTTTAGAAATTTCTAGAAGAGAATACTTTTACTAATAGGACATTTTTATTACTATACCAATATCAATAAAGACATTAGTTGTCCATACAACTCCCCACCCTTATTGCGCAAATGGTAACGTTTATAGGATGTGACAAAAATGTACAACGATACTTTTACTGCAGCAGCAGTAGAGTGAAGGAGTACGTCCAGGTAAATATTGCCACCTATTTCTGTCGTCAAGGAGTAATTTGAGCATTACCGCGTTCCAATTTTGAACGGTTGTGATGGGATTCGTCAACTTATGTCTCAGGGCGACAGGCGTTAAGACAGTGCCCCTAAAGATCTTTGCGATTTAAAGCTCTGGGTGGCACTGCAACTGTTATGGATAGACGTGTGCGTGTGTATATTACGCGATAACTCCGACGTTTGTGAATCGATTTTGATGATTCTTTTTTTGTTGGAAACAGTCTCCCTCTCTAACCTCAGTCAACCTCAGTATTGGTTCGATTTAAATTTGAAGAAAATATTTCACTTCTAAATATGGAAAATTAAGGGATGAATTCGGTCTACGCTATTTCCGGTAACCGATATCAATAAAACTTGGCACGAGTGATATCACTAGTGGAAACATAATACTGCGTCCTTATGACATCCTGTATGTCTTGATTTAATGTTGCACGAAAGCTAAAAAGTGTGTTGACACAGGTTAGGGTAGGGTTTCCGGAATCAAGTTCATTTGGTATACGTCAAAACTCGAGGCATCTGGAAACTGTTTTTTGGAGACGCACCTATGTTTCAACAAGGCTTGCGTAAGGAAAAATAACTCATAATTTTACTGTAAACATAAAAAGTATAACAAACGTTTTTGGTGGCAGTAGAGCTCCTTGTGAAAGAGTTCGTCTAGGTAAGTACTGCCACCGTAATGTAAGCATTTTTACGTTCCGGTTTAGACGGGTTAGTGGTGAAATTACTGGTACATGGGACTTGTCAACTTATGTAAAGATCTTTGCAATTTAAAGCTCTGAATGGTACTACAACTGTTATGGATAGACGTGTCGCTTACCATTAAGTCCACGTCTTTTCCGTCCCGTCACTTGGTATTATGAAAATAAAGAAAGAGAACAAAATTTTCAATACAAGGATTCGAACGTATACGTGTACGGGTTAAAAAGAAATATTTTGCTTTGATGACCTACTGGCTATTTTAAAATCAAAGTATCTTTATTTCATAGGTAAGCAAATTGCATTCGTCATAGGTACTTATTAAACTCTACTGTGCATTCGTCAGGCAGATTCCCCTAAAAAGAATGAGCAAGAAACTCTAAGGGTTGCTCTTCGTAAATATACAATGAATGCATTTATCATTACAATATTTAATTTAAACGGGTCACTGTCACGGATTTTTGTCATCCAAGTACGCAGAAGCTGTATATTAATAACCTTTACAATAATTTTTTTGTTCCACTATAGTTTTAAACCGCCTAAAAGGCTAATTTTGAATATCAATCGTATACATCACTACACGTATACATCATCAGACGACAGTCAAACCTTGCAACCCCACAAACGCCTCTATCTCTAATATCGTAACGATTAGTTCAAGGTATGAAATATCATATCCTTGATGTAATAAAACCATTATGTGATCGTAAGTCAAAGTGCTTTATTTTATTACATGAAAGTCGTAAAAACAATAAAAGAACAACGTCAATAGTACGCCACTATGGCCTAATGTGGGTTGGAGACCTTGCACGTTTTCCCAATGTTGTGAACCTCCGATATTGTTGAGATCTTTTGTAAACTAACTCCACTAGTTTTTATTACACACGACGTGAAGTTATTTAAGGGCAAAGTATCTTCTATATATATAAACTTTTATACCAACCTCGTTGCTATAAAGTACTATAAAAGAATAACTGCTTCAACGTGTGTAATTATTTTCAATAAATTACCGAATGAAATTAAATTGTTATAACATAAAATAATAATAATACTTTGACAAATGACAAACATTGTTTCTATAAACTAACTTCTAAACCACTGCGCCCACCCTGAGACATAAGTTGACAAGTCCCATGTGCCTGTAATTTCACCAGCACCCTTACCCTTCCAAGCCGGAACGCAGTAATGCTAACATTGCTGCTACACTATACGATATACGTTTTTAAAATGGTTTTAATTTCGTTCGTAAAAAAATACATTCTGAAATAAAGCCATTGTCCCTGTCGCTCGATTTAAGCAAAATGTACCGTATTAGTACGGGAAATACGGGGTTGAATTCGAGCTGAGGAAGTATCGACTCTCAAACCTCTCTGCTGAAAGTAAGGATGCGAAATCTTCATTCATAGGTTAGACATGATAACATTCATAGGGAATATTCCCCTGAGAAGTAAAAATCCGTAACGGTGGCTTTTTAACAATAAGCATTTGTTCACATTTATTATTTACAATACATATTCAATAGCACCGTAAGTAGTGATCCGAAAAAGGTAGTAATAAAAAGGAAGCATAAGGGGCCACACCCACGTATTTTTATTCCATATAAGTTCGCAGAAACATGTTAGCGGGCCAATCTACCGACGCCGTCACTATATACGTAACCCTGCTACTAGATGGCGTTGCTTTGTAAATAATATAGGTGATGACTAATGTTGTAACTTGAAAAAAAAAAACCAAATGTGTTTTTTCACATTTTTGAAAAAGAAAATGAAAAAAACACAGCGCCCTGTTTTTTTTTATTTGGTTCTTGTTTTCAGTAAAAGTAAAATGGAATAACTGAAATAAAATAAGAGACTAATTTTTGTATTAAGAATTGTATTGACATATATTAATAAATTGAAATATATTAATAACATGTTTATTAAAATCAATTACCATGATAATTATAACAAAAATTTAATCTTCACTTGTGGTGTTACTGGTGTTACTACTGTTACAGGTGTTACCCACACTTGTAATGTCGTCAAAATTTTTTGTGTCTTCGTTTCCTTCATCCAAATCCTACCGAATAATTTTATATAAGCGGCTTGCTAATAATTCTATGTAAATGTTGCTATATAAGGGATGTGCGCTATGGAAAAGAAATTGATATCGCTCTTAGATAAATAAATAACTAGTGTTTTTATCAGTAATCATCAAAGTGGCGATGTAACAGCAATCGATAGATTTAAAAAAAAGGTACAATGTTAGAATCCCCGCATTTTCCCCACGTAGCGTCAATCCCACGAAATGCCCAATCGAGTTGAAATTCTTCGCAATTTGGGGAATTCGCCACAAATTGACAACACTGTGAGTGTTGCCCATTTATTTTGAGCAATTTTTCTATGAAGAATAATATTAATAACAAAAGAGGAAATTACTACATTTAATACAAAAAATACAATTGTCATATTTTTATTTTCATACTTTTAGAAAGAAAAACCAGAAAAAAACAGTTTCTTTTCATGTTTTTTTCTTCATTGTTTTTTTTTTTCACCTCAGAAAAAAAACGGTTTTTTTAACAACACTACATGGCTGCAAAGTTGTTGTTTGACGCAAGTGCTTTCGTCGTGGTTCGAAAATAGATTCCAGAGCGTAGCGAAGGTTTCAATGCACGAAACGCAAGACAACTTTGTTGCTGAGCGAAACACACAACTTTTCACCTCACTGTAGCAAGGAAAATGGTAGTAAAAGAAAAACAGTTGAACTATAAAACATCAGTTTTTTCTAATCAAAAGAGAAAGTCTACCTTTGGACGCGTCCTGAATTTGTACCACATAAATTTTTATTCTTATGATTATTAATACAAAGATCGAACACTCAGAAAAAAATCCTTCGGATAATATAATTAATAATCACAACAAACTAGTGGAGTAATTTCGCAAAAAATAATTGAATATCAATTCAATAAAAATTTTACATTTTTGTTCTTGCTTGTACTTACAATTTTGTGTGATTAAGTGATTATTGAAATTATTTTAGTTCTTCGACGAATCAAAATAATTGAATAAACACGATTAGTCATTGTCAATTTAATGTGAACGATAATAAGAATAAAATATACCAACGGTTTTATATTGCATAAATAAGTAATTTACGACAAATCGCGTAGTTGAACGTGTATCAACACAGTCAAGTTCGAATTTCAAAAACCTTTTCCACGCTAGCTTGAAAAAAACGCTTTTGCGCGCAGATTTCTAAAGAGAAAGAAAGCCTTTCCGAGCTAGTCAGGTGAAAAAATTATTTCTTCCACAATCCGATTGTGTATTCGATTTTAAATTGTTTCACAAAAACCAAGAAACACAACCCAATTGCAGCATAAATCGCATACAGAGAACTACGGCGAAGTTTGGGGTAGCGAGGGGGTCGGAGTGCTGGAATTGGAAATTAATGTTTCTTATTACTAAACGGAAGAACCGTGATCAGCAGATAGATGTAAATGGATTGATATAGGAAATAACAAAGGCATTGGTGAATGGATGAAATTGGATCCGTGCGGTGGGCTGTCTAAGTTGACGGCGGACACCCTCGTTGAATACTTATGCTAATACATTGAGCCAGGGTAACTACCAAGTGCTGGGTTCCCTGTTATGGTCTATTTTTAGACATACTCAAATAGATTGGTACATTCCATTATCTAACCTAGATTTATAAACTAAGCTCTCGTCAGTTCAACAAACGCCATTTTGTACTCCCTCTTTTATACGCCTCTGAACTTTCTAAGGCGCGTAAATGATCAAGTAATTTGTCAAATTTATCCTTCAAACTTCACGTTTTCTTCAAACAATATCGCGAATGGTCAAATAAACCATCAAACAAGTTTGACAAACTTGCGTGTAGTTCACACTCGGTCATCTCCTTGTACAGTCCTACGTACTGTATTCAACTTATAATACATCTCTTTGTAATTTGTGCAATGAGTAAGAATAACAGATACTGCGTTTCTGGCATTAACTGTAGTACTAAGTATTAGGAGAAAAGAAATAGATTTTCGTTGAAATTAAGAGAAAGATATACCCACGAAAACTTGTTAAAAGAAACATTGCGCACAGAACCTAACATCTACGGAACCTAGAATATAACTAATGCGCACAGAACCAGATATCTACGGAATCTAGCAAGTTAAACGGATAGGCGATAACTAAGGTTTTGTTTGACAAACACGTCTGCATAACTTCAAACATGTTTGTAAAATACGCCGTCAATCTAGATTTTCATCAAACACATCAACTATGTTACTTGACAAAAGCATCAAACACGACAGCAAATAAAAAAAGACTGTCAAAAAATTTGATAAACACTTAGTTGACAATTTTCAAATTTATTGAATGTCACGAATGTCTCACTACTAAGGTACACAGTTATTTTTTTGTGAAATTACTCCACTAGTTTGTTCTTAACAAAGATCGAACTTACAAAAATTCATTCGATACGGCTGAATTCGAACCAATACCTGAGGGTGTTGGCAATCCGTGCTAGATGCGCTGTCAATTAAGCTACGGAACGAACCAGCAGACCTCACGAGTTTTTCTATGTGCTTCTTGCAGATCTTTTGGAGCAAGGTCCACAAAGGTGTTTCTGCTTATAACCCCCCGGCATAGTACCGCTGCATTTAGAGGGAGTTTCCGATACTGATCCACTCGTTGTTGGAACAATATTCTTCCTCCTATCCGTAACAACGTCACAAAAAGAACTTTCAAGCAGAAGCTGCAAGAGTATCTTTTAAATATGCAAAAATTGGAAATATGAGTGGCTAAGGTGTTTGAGAAAAAATAAATAAATTGGATGAAATTAAATTGGATTGAATTGAGTTAAATAGAATTGGATTGATTAGAATTTGAATTGAATTAAATTGGTTTTGTTTTGAGTTTTTACGAGTGGCGTCCCTGTCCCTATAGGGTCCTGGCAGAATACCAGTGTCGCGGGCAGCCGCGTCATTTATGCTCAGTCAGGGCCTTTTCATTGCCATGGCTTTCAAGAGATACTAGTAGAATATATTACTGTGTTACGTCTAAGTTAATGTCTGTATCATGTGTCTGTGTATGTATTTGTCATGGTGGGGAATAAAGATTTTATCTATCTATCTTTGTTTTTGGTTTTTAACATTGATCTATATGTTTTTAACGACTTTTTCGCCGTAGCACCATCATTGACAAATTTATTTCTTCACTGAGGCGCTTAGGTGCATCTTCAAACTGAACGCTTGTAGACACGACGCTTATACAGCGGTACAGTAAATTTTAACCGACTTCAAAAAAAGGAGGAGGTTCTCAATTCGATTGTGATTTTTTTGTATGTATGTTACGCGATAACTCACTAAAATTTGTTAACCGATTTTGATGTTTCTTTTTTGTTGAAAAGAAAGTACCTCAGTTGTGGCCCCATTTAAATTTGAAGAACATATTCCACCTCTAAGGGTGGCAAACTAAGTGATGAACCCGGTTTTGCGCACTTTCCGGTGACCGTTACAATAAAACTGGCAAATAGATGTAATTCCACGCACTTTTAAGGTCGGTTTTTTAGTATTCTGTACTGAGATTACTAGTTCACTAATTGTGACTGCAAATGTGGCGCACGAGTCATAACAGTGGCATTGCTTCTGCTTTTCTAAATATTGTATGAAAACTAGTAACGGCGCGGCACTGCAGAGCTTCTACAAGAGTTTAATTTGAAGGCAACAAAAGTAAATTTTAACCATTTTTTTTCCTCTAAAACACACGTTTTTAATAATTTAATATGACACAATTAAATTATCACAGTTTAAATATTACATTTAAGTATATGGACGTTAAAAAGTGTCCGAACTTATAGGGCGTTAAAATCGTATACAGAGCGTCATTCACGCTTTAGTCTTCGTTTGTTCAACTCACAGCGAAGCAAGCAAAATTAGACAGTACTGCGATGACATTACAATTTAAATTCAACGTTTTAGCTTTTTCATATTTCTTTACATGTCACTACGTTTAAATAGGTTGACTTGGGACATTTTTTTCGAGGTTTTTGTATTAGACCCGTCGTCCATTTATTTGTAAGTCAATACTTGAAAACGTCAGTTTTCGCCACTTTTGTCACTACCGGTTTTGAAGGGAGAGGTTTGGTGAAATTACAGGCACATGGGACTTGTCAACTTATGTCTCAGGGTGGCGGGCGCAGTGGCAGTGCCTCAGATCTTTGCGATTTAAAGCTCAAGAGTGCCACTGCAATAATGGAAGGTCACTTGATTAGGTACGGCGGCAGTACATCACTGGACGAGTTCTTTCACAATAAGTTCTACGGCTGATATAGCTCCTACTGTTATTAACAACCAAGTAAACTATTATTTAAGGTTACTATTGCAATAACTAAATTACCCTAAGGCAATTTAATACGTACACCACGAGACATATTGGTTGACAAGATCTTCCGAAACATTGTACAAGTTAGTTAGTAAACTTTAGACAGTTTAGTAGAACTAAACAACGTAAACTCTATACATATCTACCCAATATAGTAATTCTACATGCGTAGTCTAGTAATCGTATTATTTATTCGCAAAACTCCACACAATACCCACTTTGATCGATTAAAGTGCGCACGATGTGGCGGTTTTTTGTATCGATTTATTTCAATGCGATTTTAACGTTAACACAAACAAGGGAAACAAAATTAAAGAAATAATAATTAATAAACGAAATAAAAAATACAATAAAAAAACAACATTAAATAAGACAAATCTGACAATAAACAAATTATAATGACTACAAATTTGGACTGTCGTTTGTGCGGTTGAGACGTACACAGAAGGACTTCATTCATAAGCTGAATGACACAGCCACAGCAAAAAAATGTAATCGTTAATATTTCAGAAAGCGATAAACACTATGTAACAATGTCATGAAATTTGAACAAAACCCGATTTACAACAAATATTTAGTTGTAAATAGTTTATGAATTTTAACCCCATTTAAACCGGCGCCTGGTTAAATGGGCCATTGAACATCTCTGATTCTAATATTAAATTTATTACGTTAGTAGCAGTAGAGCTCCTTGTGAAAGGGTTTTTCCAGGGTAGTACTGCCACCTCACCTATTTCTGCCACCAAGCAGTAATGTTAACATCAGTAAGTAAGGTTTAAAGTTCTGAGTGGCACTACAACTGTTATGGACAGGCCTGTTGCTTGCCACCAGGCGCCTAAATTATTCGTCCCGTTACATAGTATCATAAAAAAAATAACCTCAACTTCTTAACAAGTATAACAAGTTTGTATAGTAAATAGAAATTCAACCTTATTGCAATGAACAAAGCTGCCTACTATTTTATCAATCTTTCCACTAAAGCGCTTTCGGCTTTGAACAATACGTGCAAATGAGTTCTGCGTAAATTGGGCGACTACATTTGGTTCTAAGAAACCATTTATAGCGGACGACACGATTTTGTTACGATTTTATAGTATGTTTAACACACGACATGATAATATTTACAGTGCATGATAATATTTTCTGAATGTTTCTCGGCAATCATCGGATTTCCATTAGCATTACTGCGTTCCGGTTTTGAAGAGTAAGGGTGCTGGTGAAACTACAGGCACATGGGACTTGTCAACTTATGTCTCACGGTGACAGGCGCAGTGGCAGTGCCCTTCAGATCTTTGCGATTTAAAACTCTGAGTGGCACTGCAACTGTTATGAACAGGCGTGTAGCTTACCATCAGGTATTATAAAAAAAGTCTAATTAACCCGAAAGTCACGCGTCCGAAAGATTGTCCCGCGCCCGTCACCCTGAGACATAAGATGGCAAGTCTCATGTCCCTGTAATCTCACCGACACTATTACCCTTCAAAACCGGAAAGAAGTAATGCTCACATCATTGCTTGGCGGCAGGAAAAAAATTAACTATGCGTAAAGGCTACATAGACTTGTTTGTAAATTTTTAGAATTTTTTATAAAGGTTTACGATGTTTTTAAATTAAATATTTATTAAAATGCTGGATGAAAACACATCATAAAGATACCGTGTGTCTCCTGACGGATTGAAATATAACATTCACATTTAAATTCTGAAAATTATGCTACGTACAGTTTATGACAAAGTTTTAATACAAACACATCCAAGATTATATTAATCTTGACCCAAGCATACTAAACTTAGAAGTGGAGCTTATGAGCCGTTTCAATACGGGCGATATTCGAATAGATAATCAAACCAGATGCTTTCAAAGTGTTAAGCTTGATCTATTTTCCACTGCGATAAAGTTCAAAGTGCTCCACCCAACACAGACTAATTAATCACTACACACACACACAATTTACAACCCGTGACCATGGAGCGTGACACCGCTCGAAATGTTAGGAGAAAAATACAAATTCACACCATGGTAAAGAATTTGTAACCCACCTAGTGATTATAATTAGGGCGTACAAACGGGTTACACGATTAACCGGAAAACAGTTTTGGAACCCGGTTTTCAAATAAGGAAACCCAAGTTTTTGGGATTTTCGGTTTTATTTTAAAACTATTAAAACGTAAATTCGTTACTCACAATATCATCGTATCGTAATTAATAATTATAAATAAACACTAACTAAATGCTAGGAAATCGGGTACCTGATTACAGTGCAGCAACAGCGTCAACAAGATGGGTGCAGGTAACCTTTAGGTAGCGAGAGGCGAATGAAATACGCGTGCTTGAGCAGTACCTATAACAACAAAAAATTTTTTATAAATCTTTGTGGTTTGATTTATTCCTTCCTGAGGTTTGTTGCTATTTTAGTGACTTAGTCGCGAGATTTAGTACATCCGTCACGTCAGGTTGCGACACACATAAATGTATGAAACCAATACCTTTTTGCCGCGTCACGACACACGTCATACAAATGTAAATCCGGTTTTAAGCAAACTAAAATTTGGTTCTAGCGATAAACAAATTTACACATAAATCCTGTTTTTTTTATACTGATCTATATACCTAACGCTGGTAACACTATATAGAATCATACTGAAAAATATGTTTAATTGCTTGTTTCTAAAGTATTTAATATCAGTATTGTTGATTTCTTTTAATAATTCGAGCAGTTGATTGATCTTATTGAAGCAGTAAATTCCATAAATAATAAAAATAATGTACAAAACAGTGATTTGGTGTTTTCTGGCTTTCTGAGACTTTTAATGAATTATTTGGATGACAGTAGAAACTTATCTGAAAAAAAAACGAATAAGTGGGTAACCAATGTACCACAAATTCCCATTTGAATAGCTAAACTTATTCTTTGGCGGAAATAACTGCCAGCTTTGTGGTTACTGGAGGCTTCTACAAGGCGATCCGTCAGCTCGTTCCCTAAAAGTTTCGCTTGTAGCCCCCAGTTTCAACCGCAAAAGACACAAAGCTAAAAAACTGAGTAAAGTCGTCGTATTTGAGCCTTTTGCGGTTCTCGGCCGCTCTTGCGACAGAGCCTACACCGCCCACGCTTGTGTGGACACTGTTTCCAAGAACATGGAAACAGTGTCCACACAGATTGCGTCCCACATTAGCTGTCTTCCTAGCTTCCATGGACTGACAGTCAAACTATCAGGCTTTTCTTATCGTTACTGCTCGAGACTGGGCTCGAGAACTGCCGGTATCTTAGCGCCGGTAAAGGCCTCTGACGGTGAAGGTTCTATACACTATTCAATATGCTATTAAAGCCTGCGTGTCGGGATGTGCGGCCAGCGGTTCCAGTACACGAGAGGCCAAGGTGGCCAAACTCGTCAACAGCATCAAAACACATGCATTGATGGGGGTGGACTGTCCTTGCCCTCAATCGAAGGCAGGTAGCTAATGTGTGGGAGAAATCGTCTAATAACGTGCCGATGTTGACCGAACTCCTTTTCGGATTTCATTCAATATTTTTTTAACCTTCAAATCATGTTTTTTGTCAATCCACAATTTAGAATTAGGACAAGATTTGGTTTCATGTGCAAATTAAAATCGTGCGGTATAAACAGACTTAGGAATAAATAAGTTACCTGAAAGGATGAAAGGTAAAATGACCAACCTATTCTAACCGTAACATCCTGAGGAACTGTCAAATGTTCTATTAACCAGGCTTGATAAATGTAACGAAAAATGGACTAAAATTGCTTTCTAACTTAATAAAGCCAATTTTGGAATAATAAACGCGTAAATTTTTTCGAAATTTCCCTAAGTAATTGTAGGTTTGTTTTAAACGTTATTACTTTATTACGTAGAAGCTAATCCATAATTATACCTCGTAAATACTCCAAAAACCGGTTATTACGTGGTTTATAATTTACAAATACATCTAATGATTAGGGTGTCGTAAAAGTGTCCTAAAGGTTATTGGAAGAGTTCATGACATCGAACCACTTTACCCAGAAATGTTTTTATTCATGCAAGTATACAATACAGACTAAAGTCAATCATTTTATAGTATATAAATTTACATGGGACAGTAAACCACAGACATATATACAAAGATAATACAGTAATTATTAATACAAAGATCGAACACTCAGAAAAAACACTCAGAAAAAATTCCTTCGAACCGGTCGGATTCGAACCGACGTCTTCTTGCATACCGTGCCAGACGCTATACCAACTAAGCCACGGAACGAACCAACGGACTTCACAAATTTTTCTATGTGCTTGCGTCGTGTCTTTGTACTTGGTCTTTCAACGACTTTTTAGTCGTAGCGCCATCTATGAGAAATCTATGACATATTTATCACCCAGTTAGTACCTTTACAGCTACCAGTCCTGGCGAGAGATGTCGCTATTCACTGTATTAATTAAATTTTTATTGAATTGATAGTCAATATTTTTTTGTGAAATTACTCCACTAGTTTGTTATAATTATTAATACAAAGATCGAACACTCAGAAAAAATTCCTTCGATCCGGTCGGATTCGAACCGACGTCTTCTTGCGACGTCGTCTTGGATCGAAGGAATTTTTGAAAAATATTTAAAATCTTTGAAGTAATAATTGAAATCCACATACATTATACAAATACTGAATATTAATTTTAATATAATTTTACATCGGTTATGAGTGAATAGATAACACTGTTAGATATTAACAATCATACCAGCAACAACCACCGCAACATCATCCAACCATTTCGCAAATGGCGTTTCGAAAGGCGTACCTACTGCTGAAGAATTCAATGTCGGAATGAATAGCAGCGAGGTCATTGTATTTACGACACATACGGGTGAGGGTATTATAAGATGAAGTATTGTTGGTGGTTTTTGTTTTTAACTCTTTCGTAATAAAAGAGCTAGTGGTATGAAAGACGATGTAGTGACCAAGATAGAGGGGATGCTTCGATGGTTTGGTCATGTAGAAATAATATATGTTGATATATTGACGGCACAGATTTATAGAGCGAGTGTGGATAGCGTGGCGTGCCGTGGGGAGAGGTAGACCTTGAATAAAAATCTCTATAAAAATTAGATTAGAGATGTCCTTAAAAAAGGCAGGGTTAAAAGTACAAAGAATACTCGGGTATGTATGAAGATATTGATGAGAGTGGAGGAGGCAAAGGAGGTATGTCATTTGTCCATAGTCTCTGCCTACCAGTGGCGAGGCGTCTCTGTAACTCGATTCCCACCGGCTGGACTAAAATTTTCAAAGTCAAAGATCATTTATTCCATAGGTAAAATAAATGTACACTTGAAAACGTCACATTCAAGCTACTGCTCGTTCACTACGCTGACCTCCCTGAGAAGAACGAGCAAGAAACTCTAGAGATTGCTCTTTTAAAATAAACTTAAATGCTATGGAATACACTGTGAATCAAATTTGTATGGATTTTGGAGCCGTGTCATCTTTCCATACATCTTTATCTAACACGTAGTCTTAAATTTTGTAATATGACTTTTCAATCAAAATATTTTTAATGTAGTTTTTAAACTTAGGAAATGATAATCTTAATATATGCTCCGGAATCTTATTGTAAAAACGTATACAGTTCCCCATAAAAGATTCGTTTACCTTGGTTAAACGAAATCGTGGTACCATGAGTTTGGACTTAGCTCTAAGGTTAATATTATGGAGTATATTTTTACCACGTTTTATTTAATTCATAATTTACTACACATGCTATTCAATTTAAGTGTAGAATAACTTAATCAGTAGTGAAATGAAATGTACTATATAGTATATTGTGTGCTAATAAGTGGTTTGCTGGAGTGCCCCAAAGCGCCTTTTTAACGACAAAACAAGTTATGTTACGGTAGGTGTTTTTTGTTGTGGGCCGGCTTTATTAAAGACTAGTATCACGCCTCGCCACTGCTGCTTATCTCACTGGGAGACAGGCGTGACGTTATATACAGATGTATGTAATAACCTGTATGACGCAGCCTTTATTTTAATTTGTCGTCGGACATTTTCTTTTTCTATAATACGACGACGATTTTAACATTTACTACGCGCGATTAATCGTGTTCATTTTTGTTGCAGCGGAAAGAGCGTCCGTGTAAAGGCTAAAGATAGATCGCGTGAAAAAGGTGCGTGTTGGAGTGCGCAATTGCGCGCGTGACTGATGAGCGCGCGCGGTCTTTCCCTTTTTGTTCCAAGACGCACGATTGCTGTATCACGCGCGATAGAGTATCTGTGTAAGCTCGCTATTAACATGCAGTTGCGCTCGTACATGGACAGGAATTAAGTTAACTCGCTTAGACAGACACGCGAACACCTACTCGCTCACGCACAACAACATAAGCACGCACTAGAACTCGCACGCATTAGGACTCGCGCTCGCCACATAGTACTGCTCCCAAGCAGCACACCCATATCTAAATATATACTATAAGACATCTAATAGAATTTAATTCGATTGAATATTTTAAGAGTTCAAATTCCCTCAAGATATCTCAAAGAAGGTTTCTAGATAATTTAAAGTAAAAGTGGGCACAACTTTATTAGTAGATCACAAGAGTGCTTTGAGAAACTATCTGTAGGTAGTGTTAAGAGTCATTCTTATCTTTTTTCTGAAGTAACCCTTCTAGAATGCTACAAGACCATTTGTAGAATGTAGAAAGTTTTTATTTAGTCTTGTAGATAGTTTTTAGATAATTTATAGTCTATGATAGTTTTCTTAGTAATGCTATTTTAAAACCAAAATACTAAAGCGTTACAAACATAGGACGCAATTCTCTTAATACTAATAGACTTCATGTTTAATGGCTTACAAAATATAAACTATATAAATTGCAACATGGCGAAATTAGATATAATATTTCTGACTTTTTCGCGCAATGTTTAATCGGTTGGAAAGCGCAAATTAACGTGCGACTTTAAATACATTGTGAAAAGTGATGTAAAACCTGTCATAAAAGTAATGCGCTCGCTAAATTTTAAATATTTAAGTATAAAATATAAACTTAATAAAAATACAGTTATCGATTTTCGGTTTTAAATATTTATAGAAAGCTTAAATATACAAAATAACTCACAAAACAAACCATTTCCAAGAAGTTCTAGGCTTTTTCAACTTAGATTTACTTTTTAAAAAGAAAAGAAATTTTTCTCGGCTACTTCATAGTCATTCTTTGAAAATAAAAATGGCGATAAGAATTTAAAGCTTTTTTCAAAACACAGTTGGGAACATTTTGTCTATAGCTTGATCTATAGAAAAACTTTAGAATACGAAAAGATTATTTTTACTTGCTTTAGTGTAGTTGAACTTGTCGAAGAATATTCCTCCTATGAGATTTTTATGATTGTCTACAAAACGCGATGTTTCTAAGCGATTGTTTCTTTTGACAGTATTACAAAACCCTTATAAGCTGTTACCAAATAATGAGCGCTTTATGCATTAAAACACTTTTCAAAACACTTGGTCAAAAAAACAATTGGAAATAATCCAATTTGTCGCAAAAAAAAACGTTATTCTGCATAATTGTATGGAATGTGTTATAATATGACTAGAAAGGTGGATACATTTACTATCATTTAAATATAAGGAATATTTTAATGACATACCTAACTTATGATGGTAGAAATACAATTTTCATTACAACATTGAGGTTATTTTTTCACGCCAACCACATTTCACACAATGATTTCACTGTATTCCATTGATAAACGGCACAATACACATACACTACATTGAAGTACAGTAGTTTACGCGCTCATTTCAATTGTTTTTATCATTTCACAACACGGAATTACTTCACAATGTTTATTTATTTGTCAACAAACAAATGCCGGCCATGACCAGCCCGAGCGCGAATTACGACTTGTATCCAGCGTTGCCAATTTGTAGGGAATTCCCCTTCTAGTGAAAAGTATTTGAACACAGGTATAATGGAGTAGCCTTTATTATTTATAAATAAATTTTATATGTAGATGTTGAATTTTATACAATGCCATTATTTACGAGTTAGGGTGAATGATTTTTTTTCTTGAGTTTCGAGAATTCTCGTACCCGATTTCTCGAGTTATTCGAGATTTTTTTTAAAAACCGTAAAAAATCAGCTCAATCGACTATAAAACTAAATGTGAACTTTTCGAAAGTTGTTTTGGCCTGGGTGTTCTGAGTTGTGCCCCGAAATAAATTCCATCGTTCTTGGTCCCAGGTTCGATTCCCAGTAGAACCAATTTGGCAAATGAACTTTTGTAAATTGGTTCTGCTCTGGGATTCTGTTGTTCTGATACTCATGGGGAGTATGTACAGAGAGTTCCCTAGTTTCAGACCAGGTGATTGTCTTACAATAGAATACCAACACCAGAACCATTTAGAAAAGTTAATTTGTTAAATTGATCCTACCGGTATAGAACCCGGGAACTTCTCATCCAGTGCCTCCGTGCCTCCGTGGCCGAACGGTTACCATGCCGGACTGCCACGCAGAGGTCCCAGGTTCGATTCCCGGGCCGGGAGAAATGTTTGTATGGCTTACATTTATTTCTCTCGTGAGTTTGGGTGTAATTTGTGGTTGTCTATGTGTGTGTCCATGGTACCCGCGACACAGGGTTTCCCTAGTGCGGGGCTATGTTGAGTGTGTGCGTTATTTAAAAAAAAAAAAAAAGTGCCCACAGTGCAAACCGTTAGGCTATCAAGGTTGTACTATTTGGATTATTATGCATTGTTTGCATGTGAAGGCTACAAATTGCTTAAACTTTTATAAAAATATCGTATTTAATTTGCAGTGTCAGTCTGCTTCAATTACCTTCTTTGTTTCTTAAGTTGGTATATTTTGTCATTCATCCAACTTTTGATTTTTAATGCATTTTGTCGGTGTAAGATGTTCTCTGTTAATACTTGTCACTTTCTCCTTAAGTTCAAGCTATGTTTACTAGATAAATTCCTGTATTCAAAGTACCGATGTTTAGATTTTTTTTAATTCAAATTTAACGTAAAGCCAAACTTTCATAATCCTGAAAACCGATTCATAATAAAACCGTTATGCTTTAGGGAGTTTTGGATGCTTATTACAAAGAAAAGACTAAGTTAGCTTAGGTTTGTTTTGTAATATTCTAAAAAAAAAACCTAAAAAAATAGTTTCGGGATTATGGAAATTCATGCAAACGTTATTTCGGGCAAATGTGTTTTCGGCCTTCTGATTCGTAACCCCAAGCCGTAGAAAGAGTACAACAATATTTGAAAGTATTACTAACATGTATTAAAAATATTTTAATAATAACATTAGCATCAAAGCGACTCTATGAAATTTTTGTTCTAAATATTTCAAACGCTTGTGTTTGAAACAATTGAAATTGACGTGTTGGGTCTCGTTCAGTCTTTTACGCAAGCTATGAGTCGGAAAGAGACAGTTAGTTATTTGATTGTTTTGATTGCTTTTGTAATTTATATTTACGATTAATTTAAATATACTTTAAATACTATATAATATACTAGTGCATAAAATAACACTTTTAAATGATAACTATGATAATAACACAATGTAGGTAGTACTTACTGAAAATATTTTTACTGCCTCCGTGGCCGAACGGTTACCATGCCGGACTGCCATGCAGAGGTCCCGAGTTCAATTCCCGGGTCGGGAGAAATATTTGTATGGCCTACATTTATTTCTCTCGTGAGTTTGGATGTAATTTGTGGTTGTCTACGTGTGTGTCCATGGCACCCGCGACCAGTGTTAGGCGTTAATCAATTAAATTTCAATCAATAATTCAATCAGATTAAAAAATCAATTCAATTGAAATCAATTGCAATTGATTTCAATTGAATTGATTTTAATTGCAATTAAATTTGCAATTAAAATCAATTCCGGCCGGTTGGGGGCCCCGGTTGGGAATCCCGCTTGGGGGCCCCGTTGGGGGCCCCGGTTGGGGTCCCCGGTTGGGGGCCCGGTTGGGGGGCCGGTTGTGGGGCCCGATTGGGGGCCCCCATGGGGGCCCGGTTGGGGGCCCCGGTTGGAGGCCCGGTTGGGGGCCCTGTTGGGGCCCCCGTTTAGGGCCCCGGTTGGGGCTCCGGTTAGGGACCCGGTTGGGGCCCACGTTTGGGGGCCCGGTTGGGGGGCCCGGTTGGGGGCCCCGGTTGGGGGCCCCGGTTGGGGGCCCCGGTTGGGGGCCCCGGTTGGGGGCCCGGTTGGGTGACCCGTTTGTAGGACCGCGTTGGGGGCCCGTTTGTGGGGCCCGGTTGGGGCCCCCCGGTTGGGGGCCCCCGTTTGGGG